>NW_007259528.1:56390-57287 GCF_000164805.1 Carlito syrichta | reverse complement strand
TAAGATCTAAATCATGCTCTCAACAAACCTGTGGTCTAAATAGGGAGATGGATATGCATCAAAGTAGGGTAAGTGCTAGATGTATGATAAGTGCTAGGGTCGTGTCTTTCCAAAAATGGTTCAACATCGCAATTCTCATATACTTTTCTAGAACCTGAAATCACCCATCATGAGAGGGAGCCTAACTCCCCTGCCTTTAAATCTGGGCAGGGCAGCTAGTGACTCAGAGGTAAGAAAATGCAGCAGAAGTGACACTAGGTGACTTCCAAGGCTGAGTCCTGCGGGCTTCTGCCTTTTCTTCTGGAATTCTCACTACTGAAGTCTGCAGCTGCCACATAAGCAAACAGACTGCCCTGTGGATGCCATGCTATGAGAAAACCCAAACTAGCCTATGCAGAGAAACCACATGGAAAGACTCTGAGACCACATTAAAAGAGAGAGATGCTTAGCAGCTAACAGATTCTCCATACTCCCTCCTTTGCAGTTACAGTTTCAGCCACCATTTAACTACAACCCATGAAGACAACAAGTTAGCTGCCCAGTTGGGGCCTTCCTGACTTTCTCAACTACAGAAGTCACAAGATTCAAGAAGGCTACCATTGTTAACCAGGACTAAGTTTTGTGGCAATTTACTGTGCAACAAAGGTAACTGAAATGAAGTCCCTGTAGGGAGAACACCATTTGCTTTGTCCACCAGTCACTATGAGCTCTGGTCTATAGTATGTATTTCACAAATATCTATCAAATTCTGTTGAATAGAGATAAGAGGTAGCTACATTGGTAGCATAAAGGAATTCTGAGATCAAGGCACCTGCATGGTCAGCTTCTGGTGAGGCTCACTTCTTGGTTTGCAGAGACTGCCTTGTCACTGTGTGCTCACATGACTTCTTTTTGTGC
>NW_007259528.1:42579-56340 GCF_000164805.1 Carlito syrichta | reverse complement strand
AAGGCAATGGCCATTGGTTGCTTGTGGTTGAGTCCTTTTAACCATTCCCCTTGATGGGGGAAGATCATTAGGTGATTGGGTGGTGGTCTGCTTCCATGTCATCACAAAGGACAGACAAGCACAGGTGCTGATGATGTCAGGTGATGGACAGCAGGCAGATGGGTGGGTTAGTCACATGACTGCTGCCATGGTGGGGCTTGTTCGAGTCACATAGGTCACAGAGGGCTGATTAAGTTAACCCTAGGGGGAGGATAATTCCTGCAAAAGACTTGTTAGACATTTGCAATTCACGAATGCAGACATTTGCAACTCACAAACTCTTATGACTTTGTCCAGTCAAAGGGTGATCTTTGATCTTCAGCTTTGACAAAGAACCTAAAAGTTTACTAGAGATTATTATGCTAAACCATGAATGGTTAGGTTGTCCAGGTCTTGCATCTGAAGGCTGCTGTTTGTCTTGCAGTAGAATATCTGAATGTTTTCTAATAGTTACTGAGAGACCCAAGAGATTCAAAAAAACTCAAAGAGAACTATTACTATATGAATTCCTACCCCATGTTCACTATATTTGTTTGCAGTGTTTGTACTTAGAACTTTGTTAAGTTTAATTTTTGTTTGTCCCATAAAATAACCGATTGCTTCTGCAACTGCTGCTAGCAGTGTTATAATGTTAAGCAATAAACCCCTCCCGGACATTCCTTTGTTTAGATAATGGTAGACTGGTGGCGCCAGCCACCACCCTGGTGGGTTCTGCCTTGTTTCAAACCTCCTGCCTGCTTGCTAAACCTAGCTTATCTGGCATTCCATTCCACCTGTTTGGCAGTTACTTGTCCATCACAAGTAACTAAGCCTGAGCCCGCGCAAATCGAACTTGAATCAACCAATCAAAGTCTTTGTAACTGCGTCATATAGTCTTTATCCAATCCTGTGTGCACAAGTTTGTAAAATCACCCCACCCCTTCAGAATTATGTATAAAAGGTGCGTGTTAGCCTGGGTCGGGGCTCTCGTCCCTGAAGCTGCTGCGTTGGCTTCAAACGTGAGCCCAGACTCGAGCCTGAATAAAGACCCTCGTGTGTTTGCATTGGAGCTGGCTCCTTGGTGGTCTCTCAGATTTTGAATTTTGGATTTAACAGTTACACTGAGACAAAAAGCAATTCTGAAAAAGTGAAAGTAGTCCTGTATATCATATGTATATTTAGTCAAAGCTTTTAATTCATTAACATAAGTTGAAATTGTTTTTGCAAATTATCTATAGTTGTACTGTAGTGGGAACACAGAGAGGCTGTGACACTGAGGCTATTATAGGAAGTGGCAATTTTATTTATGCCGGCGGACTCAGTGGGCTAACGTTCTCAGGCCGAGCACCCCAGGAAGGGAGGAGAGTGGTCTTATACCCCTGTTCAGGTAAGGGGGGGGGTTGGGTTGAGCGATTGCACATTTTCTTTGGAATTTACAAGGTTGTACTCAGCAAAATCAGATCTTTCAAAGAACAAATGATCTCCAGGAAATGCATGGCAAGCAGGGTTGTAAACTGTCAACTTCAAAAAGAGGGGATTTGGATAAGTTTGTGAATTGGTCACTCTTTTGCATTTCCAAGAAAGCCATTCTCTGCTATTTGGCTTTCCCAAGCAAAAACCTGTCTGGCAGGTTTTCAGAGTTTGCAGATTGTTCTCTCAAAGGGAATACTTTAACTGCTATCAGCTCCCTTTCTGCCACATTCCCCCCTTTGATTCTCAACCCTTCATGGGTTAAGAGCATCATCCTTAATTTGGTGCATTAACATTATGTGGAATGCAGTTTTTCGTTCAACAACTGTTTTCATAAACTTAGAATTGGTGTTCATAATTATTGGGGCTATGCAAGGGAGGATAAGACAGGATCCCACCAATAGGACTACAGATTCAATAATGTACTTAAATCCTCCTAGACCTGAGAACGTGTTTTCAAACCAATTGCGGATTTTTATGCGTTGCCATTTTTGCACTGGGACATGGGCAAGCTTTCTAACATTGGTGGCTATATCAGTTATAACTTTACTATTATCATCTATTTGCAAACAACAGACAGAGCTATTAAATTTATCACATGCTTCTTCTTCCGCTAGCAGGTATTTCAAATCTAAGCAGTTTTGATAAATAGCTGTGCGCATTTGGGTTTGATGCTGAGCAACAAGCTCAAAAGCCGTGACTGTTTGATTAGTTATAACTTCCAAGACAGTTTGTAACCTGATAATGTGATTTAGCATATATATAGGTATGCAGTATCTCCGACTTCCATCTTGTGCCCATGTGGCTGGGTCATAAGTATTTCTAATTCTCTGGGGGTGACCATTCATCATTTTTCCAAACCTGTATTTCCTATATTAGAAATTTGGTCAAGGGATTGAGCATCTCGTGTTTTGAGGCTTTCATAAAGGGAAATTAGTTCATTCCCCCTTGGGTTAGGCAGAAGGAAAAATACTGGCTGGATTATTCCTATGGTACATGTGCCTTTCCATAATGCTGGAAGCTGAGCATATGTAACTGTTTCATATGTCCAAAATAGCCCTTTAGTACATTGAGAAGATTTAGTTGCATAAGCAGATGCCCAATACCAAACAGGCCTTGTTGGCCACCAGGTCTGATGGGTTGAATAACAATGGAAAACATTTACGTCTGACCAGATAGCTTCTATATATTTACATGCTGGGTGTGTGGGAGAAGCGATAAACACCCAAATTAGACAGGAATACATAAAAGCACAAGAAAACTTCCTATTATAAGAAAGAATGGAAATGCTAGTGAGACCCCTTTCTAACATATTCAATGGGGACAACTCTGTTAATTCTATAACAAATAAAGTCAGTTTTACAGCAATTAAAATGGCAAACAATTTTGCAAAGATAAAGGTTGACAAAGCAAAATAATGGCTTATCAGTAATGCCATTTGAGTCCTTAAGCTGAATTCCCAACCTTCTGCTGTGAATTAATCAGCCAGCCACCAATGTGCGGTTAAAGCAGGGCAGAAGTATCAGGCTTTTAGAGCAGGGCTTGAGAAATCCTTCTGGGTTTTCCATCAACCTCGATGATCTGGCTTAAAAGAATGGCAATAGCCCACACGGTGCTCCTCCTGCTGTATGAAACTTCTCCGGTTCATGAAATATTTGACCTCAGGGTTCCTGAGGGACTGGTCTGCTAAATCTGGATGGCTAGAGAACAATTCATTTATTATTTTAATGCAACCGTGGTCTGGCTGTCCTGGCTCCATGGGTAACAAGGTTTTTACCATTTTTAGGTAAATACGTGGGTTTTTCATAGACCATTCCCTGACACCCAACCATTCGAGCGTTGGGTAGCCAATACTGCCCTCTGTATTTCATTAAATTTATTACTGCATGAGGCACCCTGACTATTAGCTATTGTCCCATAGTTAATTTGTCAGCTTCCGTTATCAGGAGTTCTGAAACAGGTGGGCCAGCCCTGGGCCACAGAATTTAGCTGTCTGGATAAATATGCCATAGGTCTATTCCATGACCCCAGCACTTGAGTCAAGATCCCCACTGCAGCACCAACACATCATGCACGTATAAAAAGAAAGGCTTAGTTATATTTGGGAGTCCCAGATCAGGTGCATTGGTGAGGGCCTGTTTAATTTATTCAAAGTCCTGTTTCTGGGCCTTTTTTTTTTATAGCAGAGACTCCTGTTCCACCCCCCTTTGAGGCTCCTTAGAGGGGTTCTATCATGATAGAGAAGTTAGGTATTTAAATTCTATAGACTAGTATAGGAACAGGACCACCCTTAGGGTCCTTTTCCCTTTTCTTACAGCTGTTGGTTGGGTCCTTCCTTTCTTCAATTTTTAACAGCACTTACTCCCCTGGGATGTTTGGGTTTTCCATGGTCCAGGAAGTTCCTAGGGAAACAAGTTTATGAACTGTGATTAAAATTTGTCCCAAATGGACAACACATCTTCTTATGAGCATTTATGTTTGTGGCTCCCTTTCCTTCAGAGATGTAGGAAAAAGGCCTACCATTAAACAATTTCAAAGTTTTAACGAATCCCATTTCAGTGACTTGGATCCTGAGCGATGCAATACCAAATACCTATGTTTAGTTTACTTGTGTCTCCAAAGGATTTCTAGTGATTATTATGCTAACCTGCAAATTGAAAGATTGTACTGTCCTAG
This sequence comes from Carlito syrichta, assembly GCF_000164805.1. Lineage (NCBI taxonomy): Eukaryota > Metazoa > Chordata > Mammalia > Primates > Tarsiidae > Carlito > Carlito syrichta. The sequence continues at coordinate 52,176 of NW_007259528.1, read as the reverse complement.
TCCTACATCTGATGGAGGTTTCTTTGGATTTGCCAAGGGATGGGATAGGTTGCCATTTGGCCTGCAGTAGAAACATTTGAATGCCTTCTAAAACCTACCTATAGGAAATTTATCTGTGTCTAGCCTGTGCTAGCTACCCTGCCTCAATTATTTATTCTTTAAAGATTTTTCGATCCCATAATCATATGGGGTGCTGAAGGGTGAAGGTTCATTTTCTGTAATCACTTCAGAGCTGACAGTGGGCACAGTCCTGCCTAGCCAGAGATTGAAAATCTCTCCCTGTCTGACTTGAGGCATCCAGATCTGTTTCGGCAGTGGCATTGTTTGCAGGCACTGACCGGAATTCTTACATGACCATTATGTGGGCATGAAATTACTGGATTCTGGCTCAGTAAAAGGAATAAAGTCAGGCATACATTTTGACAATTTTAGGTAGTGGCTGATTACCTTTTGTACAAAAGCTACAAGGCCTGAAGTTATTAGCATAACTTAAATGATAAACTCTAATTTCTGTGGCTTTATTACAAGTACCAGCTTTTGGAGCTTTTAATGTATTTCTGGACTGTAGTGGTAGCCTGACAGATTGTTTTAGACTATAATTTGAACCAGGTACTCAAGTAAATTTTATATAAAATTTGAAGAGAAATTTGAAAATGTTTGGAGACTTGCATCCAGAAAAGACTTTATTATGCCTAGATTGTTTATAGAATTCCTTTTGTATATATATTTTTTCATAAACTTTCCTCATACCATTTTTGGCATGCTTATACCATTTTATTTTTGTTCTTTACCCCCTTTTTAAAATTTTCATATAACTATCCACTTTATTATAGGACAGAATTTTACCATATAAGATCTCTTCTTAGATAAAAAAAAATATTTTTTCTCTTATATACCCTTTTTTTTCTTACTAAAACCTTTTTTGTACACTAACAACCTTTTAATATTTTTCCTTTGCCTTTTGCTTTTCTTTTTATCTTTTTATAGATAACCTTTTATAGTCATAATTTGAATTCACCTTTTAGTAACTGTTAGGTGAAACATTTAACTTTTGGGACACCTCTAACTTCCACTAGAGAGCAGGTGTCAGGGGAAAGAGGTTCAGTATGAGCACAGGGGCTAAAAACTTAGCCTTAGTATTAATTAAGAAATTAAATTGGACCCCAATCACATTCATACAGACCCATGGATTCTCTGGGGTGATGGCAGAGCGCCAGGATGGGCCGTGCCCCCCACCTTCAGTCAATGGCCACCATCACTGAGCTAGGTGTTTCCCCCCCGCCCACTTCGGGAGAGTCCTCACCATCTCTTGCAATGACTTTTTAATCTGGTTGTTGGACAAGAGAAACACCACACAATAAAGGGAGGGAAACATAAAATGACATAAAGAAACATGCACTAATTAAGTTTTTAAAATATGACATGTCCCATTAAACATAGCATAATAACCCAACCAGCTTTTTAGCAGATTCAAAACGACAGACACACACAAATAAAAGAATGAGGGGTATGGAAAACATTTGTTTTATCCTTTTCTAGCGGTTCTCCTCGCAAAGACATTTCAGACTAACTTTATGTGGAACCCTCCTGCCGTCCATCTCATTTACATGCAATCACACAAAGCATTCTTCAACCCTCCGCCCTAATCCTAAAAGTCTATGGTTTCATCTTGAAGCAGCATTTCCTTCACTGCCTTTCAGCTCTTTCCTTCAGGCTGGAGACTACTTGCAGACTCCGGGAGGTGATCAAGCTCCCCTTCTGCCATCCGTTGGTAGGTCTATGCAAAAGCCCTTATTCCTACCCTTTCTGTTGGGTGGTCTTTCTGTCCTTTCCATCATGTGGTCGTCCTTATGCCAGTTCCTTGCCCCTTGGGTCCCTGTTATGCTTTCACGGTTTGAGCTTCAATGCACTGGGAGGGGCTTCCCTCCTACGGATCAAAAGGTTCGTTGCGCACCAGGCAAGATTGCCTTTCCTGTTGCCCTAGATGTCATACCCCGATGACAAAGGAGGTGGCACACACCATCTCCAAACTCTCCCTTTCCTTACCAACGCACCAAGTAATGTAGCGGGAACACAGAGAGGCCGTGACACTGAGGTTATTATAGGAAATAGCAATTTTATTTACGCCGGCAGACTTGGTGGGCTAAAGCTCCCAGGCCGAACACTCTGGAAAGGGAGGATAGGGGTCTTATACCCCAGTTTGAGTAAGGGAGGGTTGGGTTGAGCGATTACACATTTTCTTTGGAATTTACAAGGTTGTACTCAGCAAAATCAGATCTTTCAAAGAACAAATGGTCTCCAGGAAATGCATGGCAAGCAGGGTTGTAAACTGTCAACTTCAAAAAGAGGGGATTTGGATATGTTTGTGAATTGGTCACTCTTTTGCATTTCCAAGAAAACCATTTTCTGCTATTTGACTTTCCCAAGCAAAAACCTGTCTGGCAGGTTTTCGGAGTTTGCCAATTGAGCTCTCAAAGGGAGTACTTTTAACTGCTATCAGCTTCCTTTCTGTCACAGTACCTTAACAAGGAAATACAGTCACTGGTCTGCAGTCAGCTGGGGAGGGTGTGGGGCAGATATGGTTCTTGGAACTTGCTTTTTATCTCATACTAGAGAGACTGAGAACTTTAAGAGTTTAAGTACTAAAAAATTTTAAAGCAAAATGTTATAACACAAGGTTATAGTAGTTATTGTAAAAATCACTTATTTAGCCAAAGTGATAGTCCAAAGATTTTTGAAAAGAAAAAAAACCTCACTTTTTGTAACAAAGACAGTGGGGGAGGAAAAAAAGCCATGCTTTTTTTGTAACAAGGACAGTGGGGGAGGGCTAATTGAATTTTGTCTCTTTCTTCTCCCCTCTGTTTAAAGGAGAAAATTCTTTGGAGATTGTTAATTAAGAAGCTCATGTTTTGGTCTTTGAGTAGCATTTTGGCCTAGCATTAGTGTATTTGATATTAATGGTAAATTTATAGAAGCTTTTCTGTAGCCTTGAGTGTTTATAGAATTTTTTTTTATAAACTTTTACTTTCCATGTTTGACATACTCATATCATTTTTTGACATGTTTGAACCTTTTATTTTTGTTCTATACTGTTTTTTAGACCAGTCATTTTATTATAGGACAAAAATGTACCATATAAGATCTTTTTTATACAAAATTATTTTTTTAACCTTTTTTTTACCAAAATATATCTTATGTCAATAACCTTTTTTGCACTTTTTTTAGCCTCAGAGCTCTAACCAAAGCAATAAGTTTATATGTAGTAAGAGGACTTGGATAGGATCCAACGTAGGACTATCAGGGGAATCCAAAGTTAAACAAAAGGCACTCAAAAAGTGGTGGTGATGGCTTGGGGTAAAGAATAATATGAGTTTCAATTTTGGTCATAATGTCCCTTTCCAATAATGGACATGTTGGCATAACAAGGAAGGAGTGTTGAAATATTTTATCTCCCGGAACACATGGAAGTAACGGCATAGTGAAGGGCCTGGATATAATGTCCTGCACCCCCGCAGCTGAAAGGGGTAAAGGAAGGAGTGGACCAGGGAATTCAAATAGAGCTGAGTATGTAGCCCCCGTACCAATAACAAATGATATAACCCTGCCAGATATTGATATTTTTACCCTAGGCTCTGTTGTTTTAATAGTTTGTTCCAAAGACACTGGTGCTATCAAGCCAGAGGCAAGTCAATCCCACTGGAGCAAGCCCAAGAGAGCCCCTTCTGAGATCAAGCAAGGTGCCTGGTGTCCCTCATTTGCAGGAAGCCTCTGGGCCATGTGTTCTCCTCTGTCTGGGCGAACGAGGCAATCATGAGCCCAATGTCTATGCTGTTTGTATTTGGGACAGGGTTTTGCCATTGGTGGGGCTTGATAGTCTTTGGTCATATGCCCATTTTGACGACATCGGAAACAAACCAAGGGAAGGGAGCTATGTATCCCTTTTGTGATTGATCGTCTGGGGTGGAAGATTATCAATGGTGGCTTTTTTTGTTAAAGCGGTAGATAAAAGTTGAGACGCTTCACGCTTATGTTTGTGGTCCCGCATTCTTTTCTCTTCCTGGTTGTTAAAGACTTTAAAGGCTGTGTCCAATAGTTTTAATTGAGGGATTGTGGACCCTTTTTTAATTTTTTGGAGTTTGTGCCTAATGTCCAGTGTTGACTGGGAGACAAAATATATATCCCAAAGAGTTTGTCCCTCCGGAGAGTTTAAATCAATATTAGTAAGCTGCTACAATGTCTCAGAGCGGCGACTTAGAAACATTGCTGGATTTTTATTTGGTCTTTAAAAAAAAACCTCTTTTATTTTGTCATAGTTAACCTGCTTAATAACACCTTTTTTGTAGTTAGTTAACAGGATTAATTTATATGATCCCTTTACTTTCGTCTGGGAAGAAGACTGATATAGTCCCAGTTTAGATATAACTTGAGAGAAATTTATCATAAGAAAACAACAAAGAATTTTAATATCCTTTTGTACCAGTCACCTCCTTGAGAAGAGACCTATTAAGCCATGTGGAAACTTGAATGGGCTTTTCAAGTACACATGGGGGTGGTGACTTGTTGCAGCTAGTAGGGCTGCCACCAGGGGGTTATTAAGCAGTGGGGGGAGGGGGTGAAAAGTCTGGAGACTGGTATCAGGTGTCGTGGCCTTTGGCACCAGCCCCTTCTCCAAAGGTCAAAGAGAAAGACTGAAGCCAGGGTTAGGCACCATGGTCGTAGATGCCAGCCCCTCCTCTACAGGTAAAGATGGAGGGCAAGAAGGAAGGGAAACTGATAGAGTGGAGTAGCAAAAGCAGATTACAAGAGACAGGAGTAGTTAAACCAGCTGGGTCAGCATTTGAGTTAGAGGGAATGCAGGAATCAGAGTTGTAGAATTAATAGGAGAGTATGAAGGAGGTGAAAAAATCTTTCAAGGGAGGGGCAGTAAATTAGCAGGATCAGTATCTTCTGAGGAGCCTATGGGCATTGGGGTCTGGGGAGCCAACACAAAAATGTGACAGGAAGAACGAATATCTGGGTGGTGAGTTAACTTATAAAAGGCCTGAATATATGGGATTTCAAGATATTTGTCATTTTTCTTTAAGTACAAATAAATCTGCAAAAGGGTGTTAGGGTCTAGGGAGTTACTTTTCCCGTACTTGCCCACCAGATGAAAAGGTCAGCTGGGACAAGGTGGGCCGGAGCTGCAAAACAGTATTGTAGTAAAAGGACAGTTGGGATGGGCTCTTGGTATCAGGATTTGTTTCTGGGCCTAAACCCATCCAGATCCCCTGCCAGGCATCCCCAACAGGTTTAAAGGAATCGGCGCAAAGGATGTGAGTCAGCAGGGAGAGAGCGTCCTCCCATTCCTGTGTCCACTGGAGCTTGCCGGATGCATGCTCCACCAAGTCTTGGAAGGCCTGGTACCAGGAATTTTAGCAACTAGGTCCCCAACCCTTGCTAGGAGTCTCCCAAGATGGAAACCGGAAACCGAGAGACCCAGAAAGTCATCTGAACAAAGGGTAGTCTAAGAGCCCGCATTCAAATATGTGGGTGTGTGAATGTAAAAAGGGGGATGACTCACCAGAGGTGCAGAAAGGCATACTACAGCTGTTGGAGTTTTAAGGTCCTTTGTGTAGTTACTTCACCAGCCAAAGAGGAAAAGAGTAAAGAAAACCAAGCACTTTGTCTCCCACCCTTACAAGTGCTGGCGGTCCGAAATTTCCTTTGGGGACCTTCTTGCCTCCCTAGAGAGTAGCCCTAGGCAGAGACCATCAGTTGTCCTCCAAGATACAACCTGGTCCATGGGGAAACTTAGAAATTTTGGCTAGAAGGAAGTAAAGAGTTAACCTTAGTCCCTCACCTTCTTGGGCCACAGCAGTCTGATGTCTTTTCCTGGGGCCTTTCAGCACACTGAAGTGTAACCTCAGCCAGAGCTTTTAGTTGTCACTAGGTTCCAACACAGTCTACAGAGGGTTACCAGTTAGGAAATAAGAAAGAGACAGAGACCTAAGATATCTCGGTGGAATCTCCAAAAAATGTTAGGGTACGGGCAGGGCGAGGGTGTATGGAGACGTGAGAGGTGCAGGGGAGAGGGGTGCAGCACTGCCAGGGCGGGGTGCATGCTGGGAACCCAGAGATCCGAGTAAATGCAAAGAGTTGCTACACACAAAAACGTTAAGAAAGAAACGTTTATTTAAAAGTAAATTAAAGAGAGAAAAAAAAGGAAGAAAAAAGATTCACCTCCCCAAGTTGGGGGAGGGGGACCAAAGCCAGGAAGCATGGCAATAGCCGTGGCTCAAAGAGCACACGACCACACCAGACCCTAGCAAGGCAATGGCTGCTGGTTGCTTGTGGTTGAGTCCTTTTAACCATTCCCCTTGATGGGGGAAGATCACTAGGTGATTGGGTGGTGGTCTGCTTCCACATCATCACAAAGGGCAGACAAGTGCAGGTGCTGATGATGTCAGGTGATGGACAGTAGGCAGATGGGTGGGTTAGTCACAGATTGCTGCCATGGTGGGGCTTATGCGAGTCAAGTAGGTCACAGAGGGCTGATTAGGTTAACCCTAGGGAGAAGAGGATTCCTGCAAGAGACTTGTTAGATATTTACAATTCACAAACACAGACATTTGCAACTCACAAACTCTTATGACTTTGGCCAGCCAAAGGGTGATCTTTGATCTTCAGCTTTGACAAAGAACCCAAAAGTTTACTTGAGAGTATTATGCTAAACTATGAATGATTGGGTTGTCCTGGTCTTGCATCTGAAGGAGATTTGCCAAGGGGAATGGGATAGGCTGCTGTTTGTCCTGCAGTAGAATGTCTAAACGTTTTCTAATGGTTACGCTGAGGCAAAAAGACTAAGGAATAAGCTAAGTTTCTTCTAGGTTTCTATAGGTACCTTTCACCACATACATTTGATCACAAAAGTATTCTGCGGTGAGTGTATAAATAGAAGGAAAGAAAGAATGGCTTTTTTTTCCTTCATAGAAAGCTAGAAGAAATGGTGACCTGTGTTATGTAGTCACCAAATATTTATTCAAACTGTTGCCTGCAGAACTTGAGAGATATAACATGTATCTAATAAACTTTTGATTTAAAAAAGAAATTTCCTGCAAAATGTTGGAAGTATGAGTTGCTCACTTTTAGTGGCATATAAGGTATTACAAGAAAGAGGTGGGCACAGAAAAGAACTGGCACATTTTTAAGTAAACTTTAGAAGATAAAGAACTTTCTGGATTGGAAATAAAACTGCTCCTCACCTACAGTCTCTCCAGTCAGCAGTTGAGACAGTATAAGAGCAAGATAAATCCAGAAACTGCCAACATAATGTGGCAGAGAAGGGGCTGGTAGCAGTTAAAAGTATTCCTTTTGAAAATCAATCAACAAGCTCTGAAAACCGCCACACCAGTTTTGTTCGAGAAAAACCAAATAGCCAAGGACTGAGGGCTTTCATGGAAATGCAAAAGAGTAATTAATTCACAAATTTACCCAACTGCTCTCTTATCAGTTTACAGCCCCTATTCACCTTGCATTTCCTGGAAACCATTTGTTCTTTGAAAATCTGATTTTGCTGAGTACAACCTTGTGAATTCCAAAGAAAATGTGTAATCGCTCAACACAACTCCCCTCCCTTCCTAAACAAAGGTATAAGACCCATCTCCTCCCTTTCTGGAGTGCTCAGCCTGGGAGCGTTAGCCTGCTGAATCAGCCAGTGTAAATAAAATTGCCACTTCCTATAATAAGCCTTGGTGTCATGGCCTCTCTGTCTTCCCACTACAATAAGACATGGCTGGCTTAAGATCAAATGAAGGGTGCAGCTGTAACACACATTTTCAAATCCTCTGAAAGGAATAAGGTAGTGGATAAGAAGGTTTCTAGGTAGTTTAAGGTTATGAGCTTGACATGCCCAAAATACTACAAACAAAATTTAGAGAAAGGAACATTTCTCTAAAATAATTTGGGTGTTGTCCTGAGAAAATTGTATTGAGAATGTCAGCCCCAAATTAAAAGAGAACGAGATTGTTTGGGCCCCCCAAATTCCTAAAACCATGAAGCTGGCTGAGAATGTTGCTCTGCATTCCCATAGTTCATTCTCAAAAGTCCTCTTCAGAAGGGTCTGAAGAGTAGGAGGAACAATGAAGAACCTCCTAGAGGATGGAACCAAGAGCTGTGAGAACAGGGACTGAGGAGCCACTCCCAGCAAACAAAACCACAGCCTAATCAAGAAACATGCTATCCCCATAGAGTAGGGGAAATGGCAGCCTTTGCCCAATGGGATTTTGTTCCATAGTTGCTGTGGAGGGAGTGGTGACAGTTATGGGTCTTCAATAAGTCCCTCCTTCAAACAGAAGTGAATGTGGCAATTCTGTCTCTATTCAACCATTGTACATTGGAAGTGTGAGTGTGTGTGTGTGTGTGTGTGTGTATGTGTGTGTGTGTGTGTGTGTGTGTGTGTATTGTGGAGGATCTGTGTTGATGGTGGATGGACTTGCTTTTTTTGTTCATTGGTCTCTAGATCAAGAGCAGCTGGATCAGAACTCAAGAAGAACATGAGGTCCTGGACTTTAAGAATGATAACAGGATAGGCAAGACTTTTGGAGGGATTGGGATTGAATGTTCCAATATCTTTGTATGAGTGAGAGATGTGAGTAACTATGGTCTAGAGATAGAGTGTGGTTGAAGGAATTATGAGGCATCCCTGAAACTTTGCCATACATCTCCATGAGTGAGATATATGTCCCACATCTTGACTTTGGGCTTGTCCATATGATTTATTTGGCCAGTAACATGTGGGTGGAAGTGATAGTATGCCACTTCTAATCATAGATTGTAAAAGGCCTCATGGCTGTCACATCTCTTCCTCTTCTGCTTCTGCCAGCACCATGAAAAGAAGATGACTTGTCTTACTTACTGCTCTGAGGAGGATGACAGATTCATGGAGCAGAGGCAACCCTGCTGACTCATAAACTTGCAGTGAGAAATAGAGCACTCTCTGTCTGAGCTCTGCTTAGATTAGCCAAACCAGAGTCATCTTGTAGAAATGTGAACAATATATATGCTTGCTTTTTAAACAATATATATGCTGCTGAGTGTTTGGATGGCTTACTATGCAACAATGGCTAATTGATGTAAATGAGTAGGATTTAGGAAAAATCAAAAACAAACAAACAAGAAACTGTTTCTGTTAAACCCAGGACTCAAATCCGAGAGAGATCACAAAGAGCCAGCTCCGATGCAAATACATGAGGGTCTTTATTCAGGCTCGAGTCTGGGCTCATGTATGAAGCCAGCAGTGGCTTTAGGGAGGAGCGCCCAATCCAGTATGGCAAGCTGTTTTTATGCACAATTACAGAGGGAGGGGAAAGAGCTTTAAATTTGATTTTACATGATTGGGTAATTTCTCCTAATGGGTACGGGAACACTTGGTATTGGTAGGTGCCTTTCATGGGCTTTAACCTGACTGCCCGTGATTGACAGAAACCCACTTAATGGGCAGAGTGGAATGTCAGATAAGTTAGGTTCATACAGACATTGCGTATAAATTAACTTGAGCAAGCAGGCAGGAGGTTACTAGCGCCATTAAGTCTGCTGATCCAAACTGAGGAATGCTTA
>NW_007259528.1:39526-42559 GCF_000164805.1 Carlito syrichta | reverse complement strand
GAGAGAGCTCTCTGGCATCTCTTCTCAGAAGGACATCCTACCAGATCAAAGCCACACCCTGAAAATCTCAATTAACCTTAATTATTTCTTTATTCCAAATGCAGTCACACTGGAGTTTAGGCTTTCAATACATGAATCTTTGGAGTACACATACATTCAGCCTACAACAGCTACCATCTCTATGAAAAGTCAGTATGAACTTCACATTATGACTATTTCTGTAAGAAGGAATTCTTCGATAATGAAAAGTGAATTGTGAAACTGTTAAACCCAAAATTCCAAATCCGAGAGACCACCAAAGAGCCAGTTCTGATGCAAACACACAAGGGTCTTTATTCAGGCTCAATTCTGGGCTCATGAATGAAGCCAGCTGTGGCTTCAGGGATGAGAGCCCTGATCCAGTATGGCAAGCAGTTTTTGTACACCATTACAGAGGTAGGGGAAAGAACTTTAAACTTGGTTTTACATGATTGGGCAATTTCTCCTAATGGGTACGGGAACACTTGGTATTGGTAGGTGCCTTTCGTGGGCTTCAACTTGACTGCCTGTGATTGACAGAAACCCACTTAACGGGCAGAGTGGAATGTCAGATAAGTTAGGTTCATACAGCCACTGTGTATAAATTAACTTGAGCAAGCAGGTAGGAGATTACTAGTGTCTCCAAGTCTGCTGCAAAGGAATGTCTGAAAGGGGCTTATCGCTTTAACATTTACCTCCCATTGTAAAAGCAGAAGTCAGCATGGCAATTGGGACTAACAATGCTTAACCCAAGAGTTCTAAGTACAAACACTACTTAAGACATTATATAACTACACAATCAGTCGCTACCTGGCACCCGACATATGCCTAATTCTATGGAGTCTGAGGTAGGATTTAAAGTACTAAGATTTCATAAAGTACAATGAACATGAGGTAGGAATACACAAAATATATAGTAAACATGAGGTAACTAAGATTTCATAAAGTACAATGAATATGAGGTACGGATATATAAAATATAGTGAACTAAACACTACTTTTACAGCAAGTATGGCTTTTTAAGCTTCTTGGTTTCTTGGGTCTCTCAATAGCATGCTTTTAATCCTAAGTCCATGGTATATTTTATTACTGTCCTCTCAGTTTCTTTTCTATTTTATCTGGAAATACTCAGAGAGAAAAATAATTAAGTTAAAATTTCTAGCCCTCAGTTTTATCAACTGTAATGCTGAGTTAATAATCTGTTTCACAGGGTTGTCATGAAAACTCCATAAAAGTGAATAGAAACATTTTGTAACTATTGTTTAAAAAAGTCATACGAATTTTTTTTTTTTAAAGTCATCAAGTTTAACTCCCTCCTTGTACAGATGAGTAAATAGAGACACTATGTAGACATGACTTTCTTAGACTGCAACCAATGAGATCAGGATTGAATTTCTCGCCTCCTGACAGTGTTATATCTATTCTTTCAACATAACTATTAAAAAAGTATGATATCAACCATACCAGAAAAAAATATAAATAACACACAACCTTTTAGAGCTGCAGTCATAACAGACCTATTTTCATACTTTTCTATTTTCAGATCTGACTATTTGAGTTAATAATGGTTTTGACCAACATGGATATATGTACTTTTTAAAAAACATATTTTTTCAGCTCAACATAACAAAAATTGATTACTGAATTGCCTTGAATTCAAAACATAACTCTTGAAGCCACCATTTTAGATGCCTGAGAAGGCCCTAAGTTCTCAACATCTGGGCGCCTCCAACTACTGAAGATGAATCTCATAATTGCTTGGGTTCACTATTCACCTGCTCACCAGGGAGCTCAAACTCAAGCCATGGCTAAAGGGCCTGTCTAAATTCTTATATATTCTAGGGGCACCTGAACCAAGCCAGCTTATTATGGGTTTGTTTTTCTGAGAGATTATATAATATTTCCTCAACCCAGTTCTAGGCTTGTGGGGCCTTATTTCCTGGACTAGAAAATTTGGAGATTGGGTGAAAATGGACTATCAGTTCTTGGGCCACGTAGCTGTCATGGTGGGGTTTAAAACCATGCTCACAGCCTTGTTCCCCCACTCAACTCTCTGGTCCACTTATTCCATCTCTGACCTTCATTTGCAGTTTCCCTTTTCCCTTAGGAGGCACTACAGGTCTCTCTTTTTAAATATCTTAATATGTACTGTTTTCCTCACACTAAGTTTAGCATCTAGTGCCAACTCAAGCATTAGGCTTGAATGTGTCACCCTGGTGTTAAAGCAAGAAGTTTATAACATGTCACTTTATCATACTTTCCTCCTTGACTGGGAGCCCTGTGGCAACAATAGAGCAATTCCCTGAGACTGAATCCCTGAGACCCTATGGTTACAAACTAATGAGCTATCAATGAAATAGCTTAATACAGGAAGGAGGTGAAACTGAGGCCTGAAATTGGTGTCAAAGGACCACTGGAAGAGGTCATTTGACCAGAGGGAAGAACTCATTTACTAATAGGGGTGAGATGACGTGTGCTGTACTATGGTAACCAAGATGGCAGGCCATCTCTACATGACTCTGAGACCAAAGAATTGGTATTATGGTGGCAGTGGGTACCCACCATCACCCTCAGCCAGGGCGAGAACTTAGGGCCTTCTCAGGTCTTTTCAGAGCACTCACAACCCTGGCCACGTGCACAACCATATGCATGTATGTGGGCTTCTTGAAACCCAGAAATATGTCAGAGACTTTTCAAAGCTTTCTGTATACTTTTTACTCCTCAGCCTTTCCTATTAAGTTTTTTAGTTGGCTTATTGTTTGCCCCAAATATTATCTACCACCTCAGCTGTCTGTGCTGTTAAACAATTGCTACTGACTGTTGTCAACAAATGCTCCCAGAGAAAAGTCTGTTTATACTGGCAAACTCTGAGTCAGGTCAAATTTTAAAAAGCCTTGTAAATGATGTTTTCCAGCTGCTGAATCTCAGCACACATCATCTCAAAATATGACTGTAGGAGACCAAAATATGCTACCCCAGGATATGTCACCCTGGCATATCAATTTTTTTGAGCTA
>NW_007259528.1:24482-39506 GCF_000164805.1 Carlito syrichta | reverse complement strand
GGTAACTAAGATTTCATAAAGTACAATGAACATGAGGTAGGGATATATAAAATATAGTGAACTAAACACTACTTTTACAGCAAGTATGGCTTTTTAAGTTTCTTGGTTTCTTGGGTCTCTCAAAACAATAACCTTGGGCATAAAAATACTTTATATTTTTTAGATATTGTATAGTAGTTTTCTTTTCTGTGCTGATTTTAAAAGTAGAATTTCCCACCTGGTAAGTTTTTTATTTTTTTTTAAGTTTTCAACTAGTTGAAAAATCAACAAAGTCCTAATTAAGAAAAAATAGTTTGATTTCTCTGTTCTCTGCTATAACCTAGAGTTCCCTTTTAAGTTGATTAAATGCATAAAATATCCCTCATTGTCATGTTATGTTATTATAAGAGTTTTTTTAATCTGAAATGCAAACTCTTACTTTAAAATAGTCTTTGTTAAGATTATAGTGTAACATCATTAAACAGATCAGAGTCAGAGATTATGATAGTTTATAAACTGATGTAATGATATTGCAAATGAATTTCTGCAAGGTTCTTTGTTCTTATCTTTGGATCATTGTTCTCTCAAAAAATTGTTTTTGAGATGGCTATGAAAATATTCTTTTTTTTTGAGTTGGAGTCTCATTCTGTCACCCAGAGTGGAGTGCAGTGGCCACTCCCGGCCACTGCAGCCTCGAGCCACTGGGGTCCAGTGATTCTTCTGCCTCAATCTTCCAAGTAGCTAGAACTACAGGCGCACACTACCACACCCAGCTAAGTTTTTGATTTATTGTAGAGATGAGGTCTCGCCAAGTTTCCCAGGCGGGTCTTGAACCTGCGGGCTCAGGCAATCCACTAACCTCAGCCTCCCAAGGAGCGGGATTACAGGCTGAGCCACCGAGGCAGGCTTATTACAATATTCTAACTTTTTTTTGCAGAGTTTACACCAAACTTAAATCAAATAAAAGTGCTTCTATTTCTTTTTTTTTAGTTGGAGTCTCACTGTGTCACCCAGACTGGAGTGCAGTGGCTGCTCCCGGCCACTGCAGCCTTGACCTGCTGGGCTCCGGTGATCCTTCCACCTCAGCCTTCCAAGTAGCTGTAATTACAGGCATGTGCTACCACGACTGGCTGATTTTTTTTGGATTTATTGTAGAGATGAAGTCTCACTGCCCAGGCAGGTCTCGAACCTGCAGGCTCAGGCAATCCACTCACCTCAGCCCCCTAAAGTGCAGGATTACAGGCTGAGCCACCGAGCCCGGTAAGTGCTTCTATTTCTAAAACCTAAACATGATGTGGAATGTAGTTTGTATTTTAACAAATTCTTGTTTTCAGTATATTCAACCAAGAAAAGAGAAACAGTAACAGAAAAGAAAGGCAAGATAGAAAGAAGGAAAAGGAAAGAAGGGAGAGAGAAGGGAAGGAAGGAAGAAAAGGAGGTAGGGAGGAAAGGAGGGAGGGAGAGGAGGAAGGAAGAAAGGAAGAAAGATCAAAGGAGGGAGAGAGGAAGGGAAGTCCATGTCTACAGTAGTCTGAACCTTGATGGTATATAAGGTCTGACAATTCAGTTCACATACTTGCCACCATGCACTTAGGTTGGCAGTGCTGTACAAAGAACTTAGTAAGGTTTCCTAATGTTGGTATATCAGTGTATCACAGCTGTGTTTGTGTCGATGTGTGGTGGTGTTTTGCTGAGTGGTATTTATTATTGTTGTCACATGTTTTTTGTGCCACCATGAGAATGTCGGAGCTTGAATTAGAGCAATGGACAAACATTAAATTTCTTGTTAAACTTGTCAAGAGTGGTATATTTTACTCAAAATGGCATCACAATGGATGGTGACCAAGTTATGCATATGTGGTACAATGCCAAGAGCTACCACTTATAAAGAAAAGCACTCAAAAATGCCACAGATGAATCAAAATAGAACTCTAAAAAAATGCTCAAATAACCCATAAAGCAGGAAAAACTGAAATGAAAAACTGAAAGAATGTAAGCCCTTACATATCAATAACTGCACTAAATGTAAATGGTCAAAATATACAGTTAAAAAGACAAAGGCCGGGCTAAATGACTCAGTTGTAATCCCAGCACATTGGGACGTCAAGGCAAGAGGATTGCCTGAGCCCCAGGGTTCAAGCCAGCCCAGGCAACTTGGTGAGACCTTGTCTCTACAATACATTAAAGAAAAATTAACTGGGCATGGTAGCCTGCATCTGTAGTTCTGGCTACTTGGAATGCTGAGGCAGAAGGATTGCCTGAGCCCAGCACATTGACACTGGGGTGTCCATGAGTATGCCACTGTACTCCAGACTGGGCAATGGAGTGAGTCTCCAACTCAAAAATAAAATAAAATAAAAAGACAGAGACACAGTATATTTAAAAGACACAATTATATAAGATCTACAACTATTCACTTCAAATATGACAGACAGGATGAAAGAAAGACAGAATGAGACACTTATAAAAGCATAAATCAAAGAGAAGCAGAAATGTCTATATTATTAGATAAAGTAATCTTCAAGGTAAAGAAAACCACCAGAAAGAAAAATTATATAATGATAAACGTAATCTGACAAGAAGACACAGCAATCTTTTTTTTTTTAAGTTGGAGTCTCACTTTGTCACCCAGACTGGAGTGCAGTGGCTGCTCCCACCCACCGCAGCCTCGAACTGCTGGGCTCTGGTGATCCTTCCACCTCAGCCTTCCAAGCAGCTGGAATTACAGGCATGCGCTACCAAGCCCTGTTGATTGACATAGCAATCTTAAATGTGTATGCACCAAAATAATATACAGGAAAAATATATACGGACAAACCTGAGAGAACTAAAGAAAGAAGAGAGAAATTCACACCTATAACTGGGTACTTCAAAAAACTTCTCTTGACAATTAATAGAACAACCAATCTAGAAAACCAGCCAAGACATAAAAGAACTCAACAGCATCATCAATCAATAGTATTTAATGTTTGTAGAACATTCCACCCATCTGCAGCAGATTACACCCTCTGTTCAAGTGCTCTTGGAAATGCACAGCACTCAGTGCATACATTCAAAAATAAGATTCTCAACTCAAATTCTAAGGTCGCACCTTAAGAAGCTAGAAAAAGGAGAATGTAATAAATCCAAAGCAAGCAGAAGGAAGAAAATAATGAAAATAAAAGCAAGAAAAAATGAAATTAAAAACAGAAAAACAAGAGAGAAAACCAATTAAACAACAAATTGGTACTTCATAAAAGTCAATAAATTGACAAAAACTCTAATGAGTTCAACAAGAAAAGAAGAAGAGAGAAGACACAAATTGCACATACAAACTTGACAATGTAAATGAAACAAATCAACAAGACAAGAAATACAAACTACCGCAACTGGCTTAATATTACACAGGTAATTTGAATAATTTGCTACAACTATGAAATAAATTGAGTTTATAATTGTAAAATTCCCAGTTTTGTAAGAAAAAGAAATTTCCAGACCCAGATGGTTTCACCAGAGGATTCTGGAAAACATTTTAAAGACGAATTAATTAGCGTGTGAAGGATTGCCGGAGTCCAGGAGGTCAAGTCTGGGTGATGGAGTGAGACTCCAACTCAAAAAAAAAAAAAAAAACAAATTAATACCAATTCTACACAGTATCTTCCAGAAAATAGAAAAGAACCCTTCCCAAGTCATTTTAGGGATTAGGTATTATACTGATACCAAAACTAGACAAAATGAGTACAAAAAAGAAGACTACAGGTCAATGTCCTTCATGAATATGATCACCGACATCTTTAACAAAATCGTATCAAATATAATTCAGCAAAATCTGGAAAGAATTATACACCATGATCAAGTGGGGTTTACTCCAGAGATACAGGCTGATTTAATTTTTAAAAAAAATCAATGTAACCTACCTCCACAAACCACAGAAAAAAAGTCACACAATTGTATGAATCTATGCAGAACAAAAAGCATTTAGCAAAATCATCATCTATCTTTGACCACCACACTCCAAAAAATAAGAAAATGGTAATTTCCTCATGGTGATGAGGGCCATGTATAAAAAACCATCAGCAGCTGGGCTTGGTGCCTCAGCCTGTAATCCCGCGCCTTTGGGAGGCTGATGTGAGTGGATTCCCTGAGCCTGTGGGTTCGAGACCCGCCTGGGCAGCGAGACTTCATCTCTACAATAAATCAAAAAATCAGCCGGGCATGGTAGCGCATGCCTGTAATTCCGGCTACTTGGAAGGCTGAAGCGGAAGGATCATCAGAGCCCAGCAGGCTGAGGCTGCGATGGCCGGAAGAGGCCACTGTACTCCTGTCTGGGAGAGAGAGTGAGACTCCAACTCAAAAAAAAAAATCAGCTGACATTCGACAAATAATGAAAGACTAAATGCTTTCCCCCTATGATCATGAACAAGGCAAAATGTCTGGACTCACCGATTTCACTCAACATGGAGCTTGACGCTCTAGCAAGTTCAACGTGGGGGGAAAGAAAGACATTAAAAGCATACAGACAGGAAAAGAAGAAATAAAACTGGCCCTAATTGCACACAACATGTTTATTGAAAATCACAAGGATTCTAAAAAAAAAAAAAAAAATCTCCTAGAAATAATAAGTGATTTGTGCAAGGTACAAGACACCAGATCGGCATATTGAAATCAACCATATTTCTATATACTAGCAATGAACATGTGAACACAATACCATTTTTGGCTTGCTCAAAACAAAAGGAAGCCGAGCTCGGTGGCTCAGTCTGTAATCCCACACCTTGGGAGGCTGAGGTGAGTGGATTGGCTGAATCCGCATGTTCGAGACCTGCCTGCACAACTTGTCAAGACCTCATCTCTACAATAAATCAAAAATGAACCGGACGTGGTAGCGCACTTCTGTAGTTCCAGCTACGGAAGACTGAGGCAGAAGGATTGCCGGAACCCAGGCTGCGGTGACCGGGAGTGGCCACTGCACTCCAGTCTGGACAACAGAGTGAGACTCCAACTCAAAAAAAAGAAAAAGAAAAGAAAAACTTGAGCATACATGTAACAAAACACATTCAGGAAGTCGATGCTGAAACCTATACAACACTGGTTGAAAAAAAAAAGCAAAGATATCTAAATAAAAGAAGAGATATGCCCGTTCATGAGTTGGAAGACTCCACAAAGTCAGTATGGCAATTCTTCCAAAAATGGTGTAAAGCTTGAACACAATTCAAGTCAAAATCCCAGCAAAAATTTTGTGTAGCTAGAGACAAGAACATTCTACAGTTTATATGAAAAGTTCAAGAAATTACAATAACTAAAACAATGTGCAAAAGAAAAATAAAGTGGGAGGACCCCGTCTACTCAATGTCAAGATTTATTGAGTAGCTACTGTAGTCAAGGCTGGGTGGTTCTGGTGGAGAGTTGGGACATGGCAACTAAACTTAGTAGAGAATGAGAAAACACACACACACACACACACACACACACACACACACACACACACACACACACGACCAACTGATTTTTGACCAAAGTGCAAGAACAAGTCAGAGAAGGAAGGATTGTCTTTTCCACAAAGAGTGCTAGAGTCCTTGGATGTCCACTTATACAATAATAAAAATCAACCTATGTTTCCCATCTCATATAAAAACTAATTCAAAATGAATCCTGGATGCTGGGCACGGTGGCTCAGGTTTATTATCCCAGCACTTTGGGAAATTGAGGTGAAAGGATTGCCTGAGCCCAGGGTTTTGAGACCAGCCTGGGTAACTTGGTGAGACCTCATCCCTACAATAAATAAAAAAACTAACCAGGTGTGGTGGCGTGCTCCTATAGTTCCAGCTACTTGGAAGGCTGAGGTGGAAGGATCACCAGAACCCAGCAGGTTGAGGCTGCAGTGGCCATGAGTGTGCCTCTGCACTTCAGCCTGAGTGACAGAGTGAGAAGCTGACTCAAAAAAAAAAAAAAGGGAACCTAGATTTAAATGCAAACAAGTGAAACTACAAAATTCTTAGAAGAAAAGATTCAGGTTCTCAGGACAAGCAAGAACTCATTGAGAGGATAAAACACTCTTGAGAGGATGAAAACAACCACAGAGTGCGAGAAAGAATGTTTTGCACATCATGTGTTTCACAAAAGATTCATGTCTAGACTGTTTAAAGAACCTCAAAACTCAACAGTAAATAATAATAATAATAAAAAACAATCTGATTAAAACATGGGCAAAAGACATTTTACGAGAGAATACATAGATGACCACTGAGCAAACAACAAGATGTCCAACACAGCAGCTACTGAAGAAATGTACATTAAAACAAGATATGGGCTGGGTTCAGTGGTTCAGCCTCTCATCCCAGCACTTTGGGAGGCCGAGGCGAGTGGGTAACTTGAGCCCATGGGTTCAAGACCAGCCTAGGCAACTTGGCAAGACCCAGTCTCTACAATAAATCAAAAAAATTAACCAGGCATGGTGGCACACGTCTGTGGTTCCCGCCTGGAAAGCTGAGGTGGAAGGATCGCCAGAGCCCAGCAGGTTGAGGCTGTGGTGGCCATGAGCATGCCCTTGCCCTGCAGCCTGGGCAATAGAGGGAGACTCCGACTCAACAAAAAACCAAGAAAACACAATGCTACGTCAAAGAAGCCAGACCCAGATGGCCTCCCCCAATGTGCCTCTAAGTACATGAAGTCCCCAGAACAAGCCAATCCATAGAGGCAGAAGGCAGGGGCTGGGGGGGACAAGGAAAATGGGGAACAACATGGATGGTTATGGGGTTTGTTGTGGGGGATGAAAATGTTCCCAAATCAACTGTGAGTCGCCCAGTCCCACAGATACTAAACGATACCGCATTGTGGGCTTCAAAGCCCCAAGAGTACTGAATTCAATCTTAATCAATTAAGAAGACAGTGACTGGGTTTTAGGAAATCCCAATAACATCCATTCAAGAGTGATGCTCCTTATCCCAGTGGAGGGTCATTCAATGACTGAACTGTTTTGAAACATGAGACTTCAGATGTGTATCTGTTTTTAGAAATGCTCGTCACCCCAGCAGAGATTGAAATCATTATTGTGTGGTATCCAAAGTGGTTGTGTGACCCAAAGGACGCACCTTATGCCCGGAGTGGTCCTCAGCATCCTGTCTCCAAGTCAGGAGGTCCATCAACATTACCTAGACAGACCCAGCCAGCCCAGCTTGCCCTCAGAGGCCCATTTCTGGAAGGCACCAGAATGCAAGAGCGAGGTTTCCGGAGCCAGTCTGGGTGTTCCCAGCTTGACCTGCATTCTGGAAAATTCTGCGTCCTCTTCTGTCAAGGAGGAATGAGCCACATGCTCATCCTGGGTCCTGATGAGAGGGGAAAGCCGATGAGGGTGGATGCCACCGTCCCATGGACACCCCATGGATGGAGGGAGGAGACACCATACCCTTGCCTTGTCCAGTAGAGCAAGGCTGCACCCCTACACCCAATCCTCAAGGCCAGGAGACCAAGTCCCTCAAAAGAAGGAATAATGAATGTTCAGGAACACGGGCACCAGCCTCTATGGCAGCGCTGCTCACAACAGCTCATGGCAGGAGACAGAGGTCCTGCCACAGATGAACAGGTGGATACAACATGGTCTGTCCCACGATGGAAAATGCTTCTGCCATAAACCGACATGCTGCCATGTGGACTTGCACTGCAACGTGGACCCACGGGCTGCAACGTGTACTTCCTTTGTAGAATAATAAGACATATATAGGACTTCTTCCTTGTTTCTGGCACAGAGATCCTAACACCTTTGGAATTTCCTGATATAGGAGCGAGCCCCTACTGATTTCCCCTCCATAAGCTTGTGCTCACGGGGTGTGCTGGGGTGAGGCCTCTGTACAGCCTTGGGGTGGTTGGGGCTGGTCGCCAGAATGACCAAGCGATTAGAGGGTAGGAACTGCCAGCCCACTTATTGACATCCAGGAAAGTGCCAGAGATTAAGCTCTGTACAAACTGAGGGGAGCAGTGGTTCACACCTGCCATCCCAGCACTTTGGGAGGTCAAGGTGGGAGGATGACTTGAGGCCAGGAGCTCAAGACCAGCCTGGACAACATAGCAAGACCCCCCTTTCTACAATAAATTAAAAAATTAGCCAGGTGTGATAACATGCACCTGTAGTTTCAGCTATTTGGGAGACTGAATCCAGGATCACTTGAACCCAGGATTTTAAGACCAACCTGGATAACATAGCAAGACCCTGTCTCCACAAGAAATTTTTAATAATCAGCTGGGTGCAATAATACACACCTGTAGTCACAGCTACTCAGGAGGCTGAGGCAAGAGGACTCCTTGAGCCCATGAGTTCAAGACCAGATTGGGCAATGTGGCAAGACCCCATCTCCACAAATTATTTTTAAATTAGTTAGGTACAAGTCAGGTGCAGTAGCTCATGCCTGTCATCCCAGCAATTTTGGGTGATGGAGGTGAGAGTATTTCCTGCACCCAGGGGTTCAAGAAGAGCCTGGGAAACTTGGCAAGACCTCATCTCTACAAAAAAAAAGAAAAACAATTAGCCAGGCATGGTGGTGTGTGCCTGTAGTTCCAGCTATTTGGAAGGCTGATGTGGAAGGATCGCCTAAGCCCAGCAGGTCCAGGTTGTGGTGGCTGTGAGAATGCTCCTGCTCTCCAGTCTGAACAGTAAGACCTTGTCTCACAAAAACAAAACAAATAAGCAAACTCTTGCACAAGGAGGTGTGATGAGCTTCCCAGGTGACTACCACACCCACATGCCAGGAGGGTGGCATGCCCATCCACAGGGACCTCACCCTGGCACCACGTTCCACATTCTACCCAAGTCCTTTATAACCAATGAGCAACTGTGTGTGGTGTTTCCCTGAATTCTGGGAGCCAGTCTCGCAGAATTCTGGGACCAAGGAGGAGGCTGGGGAGCCTCTGATTTACAGCCGATAGGTCACAGGGACCGGAGACCCGGGCCCCATGACCACCATCTGGAGCAGGCCACCTTGTGGGCTGAGCTCGTCACCATGGGATGTGACATGTCTTCCAGGGAGGCAGGATCAGCAAGAAACTTGCAGGACAGCTGGTTGGTGTCTGGTGTCAGAGGCGTTCTGGATGAGGGCAGGGAGACACAGTGTCAGTTTCCCTCCCTGAAAAACAGGCAGAAGGGTAGGAACCAGGCACACCAGGCTGTGGACTGCAGCCATTTATGTGACATGCCTAGAACAGGCAAATCCACAAGGAGACGGGGTCCTGGTCAACAGGGGCTGGGGGAGGGGAGGGATGTCCGATGGCGCAATGAAGGCCAGAAGTCTCAGGATTAGCCCGGGGTGGGACAGCGGGAATGTACTGGATAACCCTGAAGTGTGCACTTTATTTATATATTCATTTATTTTGAGTGGGAGTCTCTGTTGCCCAGCTGGAGTACAGTGGCATGATCACAGCTACTGCAGATTTCCGGGTTCAGGTGATCCTCCTGCCTCAGTCTTCTGAGTAGCTAGAACTACAAGTGCTCACCACCGTGCCTGGCTAACTTTTTTTTAATTGTAGAGACAAGGTCCCGCCAAGTTGCCCAGGCTGGTCTCAAACCCGGGTTCAGGCAATCCTCTCACCTCAGTCACCCAAAGTGCTGGGATGGCAGGCTGAGCCACTATGCCCAGTCATGTACTTTTTTTTTTGAGTCAGAGTCTCCCTCTGTCACCCAGGCTGGAGCACAGGGGCATGCTCATGGACACTGCAGCCTCAATCTGCTGGGCTCTGGTGATCCTTCTGCCTCAGCCAGAACTACAGGCACACGCTACCACTCAGCTTAGTTTTTGATTTATTGTAGAGACGAGGTCTCGCCAAGTTGCCTGGGATGGTCTCGAAGCCCTGAGCTCAGGCAATCCCCTTGCTTCATCCTCCCAAAGTGCTGGGATGGCAGGCCTGAGCCACCGCACCCAGCCCCATTGTGCACTTTAAGATGGTTAATTTCAAGTTCTGTTAATTTTACCTCCATGAAGAAAGAGAACGAACCCCTCCTTCTACACAGCTCACAAAGGGTCAGAATCAACTTCATGAAGTGAGGGGGGGACAAACAGGGCAAACGGTCAACACTGTCAGACCTGTGCAGGGCAGAAGAGGCCTCTGGTCCTCAGCCTCTATCTAAAGCCACCTCCTGGGGCCCATGGGACACCGCCAGTGGGGAACAGCGACCGAGTGGTCTGGCACATGCTTCCTTCATGCGCGTGTGCCTTGTCTCCCATCAGGCCATCTACACCAGTGCTTAAGTATGTGCCAAAGACATGACTTTATGGGATCTGCTCACTCTCCTGATGAGACAACTGAGGCCAGGCCTGCAGGAGCTGGTGGTACAGTCAGGACCAAGAGAAGGCCCAACCTCCACTTCTGTTCTCCCTTCTCAGCCTCCCCTGCTCCTCCATGGCAGGACCATGGGGGCCGGTGCTGTGGGCCCATCTCTCTCATGGCCAGACTCCTTACCACCCACAAAACATCCCCCCTTCTCTTCCCTGGCCCCACCCAGGTCACCAATCAGAGAGGTCTCCAGGGTGAACTGAAATCAGCTTAGCAACAGTGACCTAGCAAAACTGTTCAGAAACAGAATTAAGACAAATGATGCCTCCTGGCCAGACCACAATGCTAGATCCCGTAATAGCATCAAACTCCAAAGTGTCATCCCCCCATCCCGCGTGATCTTTCTGGACCCAGAGAGGGACACAAAAGGCAGCAGCTAGGAGGGGATGGGACACAGGCCAGACCCGCCAGAAACCGGACAGGTTGTCACAGTCACGGCTCCTTCCTGGACCTGCCAGTGTGGATAGTCTTCTTCCACAACTGGCATGGTCACACCATCCTCTTCAACCCTGTCACCAAGAGCAAATGGACAGTGGCCACTGTGACACAAACAGAAGATGCAGTAATGTGCAGGTGGCCCTCTTGTGTGTGGAGACCAGCTCTGTGTGGAGACCCCATGACCGCCAAGTGACCAGGCACAGGCCAGACCACCATCTGGCCCCCATGGCCAACCCACAGAATCATTAACTAAACAGATCAGGAATGGCACACTGCTGTCCACGGGCCAAGCCTATCTTTGCAATAAAGTTTTATTAGGACACAACCATGTCCACTTACTTTGGCCACTTTTTTGCTACAGGGGAAAGGGTGACACAGACCCCATGGCTGGCAAACACAAATTACTCTCTGGACTGAAGCATGACGTTTTTCCCTGTTTTGTTCTTTTGCCTAAAGCTTGCGAGTGGTTTGTGACACAGCAACGATTAATCAATACACAAACCTGACCGGGCTTGGTGGCTCAGCCTGTCATCTCAGCACTTTGGAAGGCTGAGGCGAGTGGATTGCCTGAGCCCTTGGTTTCGAGACCCACCTGGGCAACTTGGCAAGACCTCATCTCTACAAAAAAAATAAAAAATGATCCGGGCATGGTAGTGCACACCTGTAGTTCTGGCTTCTTGGAAGGCTGAGGCAGAAAGATCGCCGGAGCCCATCAGGTCAAGGTTGCGGTGGCTGGGAGCATGCCACTACATCCAGTTGGGTGACAGAGTGAGACTCCAACTAAAAACAAGGAAACAAACAAAAAACACACAAGCCTGAGTTTAACAGCTATGTATCGGCCATCTCTATCCCACAGATCAGGAAGCTGAGGGTCACGGTGTGAAGGGTCCAGTCGCTTGCCCATGGTCACACCGGGGTGAGTTCATGGGGGATCCGGCAAGGTGGGAGTTAACCCTGTGTGTCTGACATTCAAGGCCCCAGCCCCTCCATGCAGGCTGCTCCCAACGCAGTCCCCAGTTCAGTGATTCTCCATCTCCTCTCCCCTACCCTCTCCTCTCTCATCAATAAAAGATGGCGGGGTAAAATTTCAGGTGTATAAAAAGCTCAACTGTGTCAGAAAGAGCCACTGTGGGCTGAGGAGTCTGATGTGGAGAGATGCACTTGGTACCCAGGCTCAGGTGGGGACAGGGGTGGCAGGGTCACTTGGAGCTCCCAGAGGACAGGGGACCACTTGCAGCTTCAGCAAACAAGGGGTGTGGGGGTGACTCTGGCTGGCCCCCAGGGCTGCCGATGCCCCCGCAAGGAAAATTGGTGGGAAGTATCACTGGGCATCCCTCCCCCTCAGGACACACTGTCTTCCCTGCACTCTGGGAGACCAAGGCGGCAGGACCACTTGAGCCCAGGAGCTCAAATCCAGCCTGGGCCACATCGCAAGACCTCATCTCTACAAAAAAAATCAAAGATAGTCAGGCATGGTGGCAAGCCCCATCCCAATAGGCCAGTGGAAGGAGCAGGGGAGACAGGTATGTCAGAGACATCACGATCCATGCGTTGTGTAGTTGATACCAACACCAGTCATGACCCCGAGTGCCATTGACACCGCAAGGTGCTTATTTCCATCTCGACTTTATGTAAGTAACTTTGCTCAATGTGCTCAGTCAAGTGAGATGTGTTAGTGCCCCCATTTCAAGGATGAGGGAATCGAGGCCCAGAGAGGTTGACTGGCTGGCCCCAGGTCACACAGCACAGAACTCCTGGTTAATACAACCCCTACCTACTCAAGGGCATGCTCTGAGGGAAGTGAGACCAAACAACCCCAAAACCTAAAGATTCCAGGGCAAGACCAGAGAGGCAGGGGGCCCATCCTGGCCGGTGCTGTGCTCCCCACTTGGCCACAATTTTCCAGACAGATGATCCATCAACCACATGTAGAAAGAGTGACACTCCTTTCTACTGGGACAAGCATGATGTCTGGGCTCCAGTCTTGCCCGAATCTCTCAGCAGAAGCCCTTGAAAGCTGGAGCCATCTGTGGACTCTTGCCTCCGTGCCTGCTGCCTTCACTTACCCTGAAGGGCTCCAGGAGAGTGGCGACGCAGACATAGGGTTACCGGGCTGGATTTCATGAACAGGGGAAAATCAAGGTACAGGTTACACAACCATCTTGTTAGGCCCAGAGTCTTCAGATTGGGGTTCATGGACCCAGTCCAACTGGGACCAGCTCACTCCAATGCAGACATGTCCAACCCATGGCTGGCAGGCCATAAGCGGCCTGAGACAGCCAGTCATGCATCCACATATCTTTCAATGTCATGTGTTTTTATCTTTTATTTTCTTCGTGAACCTGTGCATCATTCCACTTTTGAAGTTCACCATCATGGCTTATTCCTGACATCGCTTTCTGATGGCACATCCCTTGGTGAGCCGCTGTTTTCAGTTATGAAGTGCATGGAGGACAAATTGAACAACTGATTCTGATGAGCACCTTGGGAACTAACAACTGAAACCACGTCCATGAACTCAGACATCGATGGATTCGTCTTACAAAAGCAAGGTCAAATTTTCCACTGGCTTTATATTGCTCTCATTTTTCTAAGCTTTATGATTAAAAAAAGCATATCTTGCCAGGCATGGTGGCTCATGCCTGTCATCCCAGCACTTTGGGAGGCCAAGATGAATGGATAGCCTGAGCCCACCAGGCTTTCCCAGATTCAAAAACCAGCCTGGGAAACATGGCAAGACTTCATCTCTACTATCAATAAAAAAACTAACCTGGTATGGAGGCATGTGCCTTCCAGCTATTTGGAAGGCCGAGGTGGAAGGATTTCCTGAGCCCAGCACATCGAGGCTGCAGTGGCCTTGAGCGAGCCACTGCACTCCAGCCTGCACAATAGAGAGAGAAAAAAAGAACTTTTTCTTTTTTTACATAAATGTACACACACACATACATGCACACTAACGAGATTATATAATTTATGTGCGGCCCAAGAAAATTCCTCTTTGCTCAGTGTGGCCCAGGGAAGCCAAAAGGTTGGACATTCTTGGTCTAAAGGGATGCAAAGTCTTTCCTGAAATTGAAGACATTCCTGCCCCAGAACCAGGGAGCTGGGGGGTGCAAACCCAGGTGATGGGATACAGAACAAAGGGGGCAGTTCAAACCCGGCACCTCCAGTAACTCTCCCCTTCAACCATGGCAGAAAAAAAAAATTGTACCGCATTTATAGTTTGTCATCAACTGTGCCCAGCAGTGACTCTACCACCTTTTCAATTCAGAGGCGATTTTTTTTGAAGTACTTAATTTTTGTCACAGGAAATGTTCTAAAAGTCGACTGATGTACATTTTTTTTTGCACAGAAGTGTGCCAATCTGGTTAATAAAAGGTCCGTGAGCATACAAGTCTATTACCTTAAGATAAAATTCTTTGGGGAAAGTGGCTGTATAAAATTCAAGAAAAGAAAGAAAGTCTGAAAATGTCCTGAGGCTCAATCATGCATCTGCCTATGAAAGGTGGGTGGAATCATGGTGGCTTATGCAGTAGAAGGGAACTCAAGATGTGGGCAATAATTGCTTTCAAAGTATCACTATTTACCTCCTGGAGCCTCAGCAAATATTTATACCCAGGAAGAAAAAAATTGTAGATGTTGACTTTAAAAAACGCAGGAGAAGCCTGGGGAATGATTAATGGCAGAATCTGTAAGTGGGCAGAAAGGGGTTCGCTGCTCAATTCTCTCAGCTTTTCTGGATATGTGAATTTTTCATAAGAATATGTCGCAGATGCCAGGCTTGGTGGCTCAGCCTGTAATCCCGCGCCTTGGGAGGCTGAGGTGAGTGGATTGCCTGAGCCTGCGGGTTTGAGACCCGCCTGGGCAACTTGGCAAGACCTCATCTCTACAATAAATCACAAAATTAGCCGGGCGTGGTAGCGTGTGCCTGTAGTTCCAGCTACTTGGAAGGCTGAGGTGGAAGGATCGCCAGAGCCCAGCAGCTTGAGGCTGCAGTGGCAGGGAGCGGCCATCGCACTCCAGTCTGGGTGACAGAGTGAGACTCCAACTTAAAAAAAAAAAAAAAGGATATGTCGCAGAATGGTGTGAGAGGGAGAAACAGGTTATCATTATTAATTTTTTTTTTTAAAAAGGCAGGCCGGGCTTGGTGGCTCAGCCTGTCATTCCAGTTCTTTGAAAGGCCGAGGTGACAGAGTGTCTGAGCCCGTCAGTTCAAGACCCACCCGGGCAACTTGGTAAGACCTCATCTCTACCAAAAATCAAAAATTAGCTGGGCATGGTAGCACATGGCTGTAGTTACTGCTACTT
>NW_007259528.1:13410-24462 GCF_000164805.1 Carlito syrichta | reverse complement strand
CATCCCAGTGCTTTGGGATGCCAAGATGAAAGGATAGCCTGAGCCCACAGATTCAAAACCAGCCTGGAAAACATAGCAAGACTCATCTCTACAATAAATAAAAAAAAAAACTAGCCAGGCATGGAGGCACGTGCCTGTGGTTCCAGCTGTTTGGAAGGCTGAAGTGGAAGGATTTCCTGAGCCCAGCAGGTCGAGGCTGCAGTGGCCTTGAGCGAGCCACTGCACTCCAGCCTGTGCAATAGAGAAAAAAAGAACTTTTTTTTTTACATAAAAGTACACACACACATACATGCATACTAACAAGATTATATAATTTATGTGCGGCCCAAGACAACTCCTCTTTGCTCAGTGTGGCCCAGGGAAGCCAAAAGGTTGGACATTCCTGGTCTAAAGGGATGCAAAGTCTTTCCTGAAATTGAAGGCACTGGGGCTCCGTGGCTCAGCCTGTAATCCCACGCCTTTGGGAGGCTGAGGTGAGTGGATTGCCTGAGCCCGCGGGTTCGAGACCCGCCTAGGCAGATGAGCCCTCATCTCTGAAATCAATCAAAGAATCAGCCGGGCGTGGTAGCGCATGCCTGTAATTCCAGCTACTTGGAAAGCTGAGGCGGAAGGATGGCCAGAGCTCAGCAGGAGGCTGCGGTGGCCGGGAGTGGCCCCCGCACTCCAGTCTGGGTGACAGAGTGAGACTCCAAATCAAAAAAAAAATAAAAATGTCGCAGAAAGGTGTGAGAGGGAGAAACATGTTATTTTTTTTTTTTAAAGGCAGGCCGGTCTTGGTGGCTCAGCCTGTCATCCCAGTTCTTTGCGAGGTCAAGGTGACTGGATTGTCTGAGCCCGTAAGTTCAAGACCCACCCAGGCAACTTGGCGAGACCTCATCTCTAGCAAAAATAAAAAATTAGCTGGGCAGGGTAGCACACAGCTGTAGTTACTGCTACTTGGAAGGCTGAGTTGGAAGATTGCCAAAACCCAGCAGGTGGAGGCTGAGGTGGCTGGGAACATGCCACTGTACTCCAGCCTGGGCAACAGAGTGAGACTCCAACTCAAAAAAAAAAAGCAGACAGACCAAGATTACTCTTTCATGACTGCCCCCAGACAAGGATGGGGGTGAGGCCTTTAAAAGCAACTTTCTCCAACTGCTTTTCAGGCTAAATACGTGAGTGTGAGAGCTTCTCAAGGTATGCTCCCAGGACTCCGAGGGCATAATCCTTCTGGAAGCCTACAGGGCATTTTTTGTATGTGTGCCAGAAATCAGAATTTCTGGGGAATGGGCCACGAACCCCTCTGCACCCCCAGACCTACCATTAGTGAGCTAATTCCACCTGGATGTGACTTTCTAACTCTGTCCCATCCTGTTCTGTGCAATTACTTCCCACCATCGGATGACATCGCGCAGCCAAGAGGGGAGCCCTGTCCATCACTCCTGTTACTGTCACTGTCCACAAATTGCCCATGCACTCCTGGTGGCCCACGGGTTTTAAGAGCTTAATCTCAGCCAGGAGTGGTGACTCATGCCTGTCATTTCAGCACTTTGGGAAACCAAGGTGAGAGAGGATTGTCCGAGCCTGGAGGTTCGAGACCAACCTGGGCAATTTGGCAAGACCTCATCTCTACAATCAATCAAAAATTTGGCTTGGTGTGGTGGTACATGCCTGTGGGTCCAGCTGCTTGGAAGGCTGAGGCAGAACGATCTCCTGAACCCAGTAGGTCGAGGTTGCAGTGGTCATGAGCCTTGGTTCCACTGCACTCCAGTCTGGGTGAAGGAGTGAGACTCAAATTCTAAAAAACAAAAAAGAGCTTTGCCTCCCAGTAGTGACCTACGCGTCAGCTGGCCCATGCCCAAGCATATCCACCCAGAGTAACTGGGATGTCATCCTGAGCCCTGGCTGGCCTCTGAGTGCTAGGCATGGGCATGTTCTCCACAGCCCTTTATGTCAGAAAGCCCCTCAAGGGGAGGGGAGCATTATCACCCACGAAATGACTGTACCTTCACCACATCCCCTGAATCTGCTTCCAACCACGGAAGCAACAAAACACAGATCACACCCAGAAATCTGATCAGAAAGGTGGCAAGACAACGCATATTCTAGCCACCACTTGGTTGTCTTTCCAACTGGGTGACATGCGTTTAGTGGGGCAGTGTGGGTTTCAGGGCTAGGACACCCACCACCCCAGGCTGCCTGGGGTGCAGTCCCTGCTCCCCTACCTCCCTGGCTGTGTGGCCTAATCCAAGTGACTTCATCCCTCTGAGCTTTGGGCTCCTGATCTGGGCAAAGGGACTAAGAACTCACTGTGGCTGTCTCCTAGGATATCTGTGAGTTGAGGAGGGATTCAAGGGAATCATAACCACTGCTGCAGCAGCTGACATCTTTATTGTCACTCCTGGATGGTTCTGTCCCCACCCTCGGAGTCAGGATGGGATCATTCTGCCAAGTACCCCCACTGAGTCTCAGGGAGATTCCACCAAACAAACCAGACATCTTTCAGAATTTATTTGTTTGAGTAGGAGTCTCACTCTGTCATCCAGGCTGGTCTCGAACTCCATGGCACAATTATGGCTCACCACAGCCTCGACTTCCTGTGCTCAGGAGATCCTCCCACCTCAGCCTCCTGAAATGTACAGGCAGCAAATTTCTTTATTGTTGGTAGAGACCAGGTCCAACTAGGTTTCCCAGGCTGGTCTCCAACTCCTGGGATAAAACAATTCTCCCACCTCATCCTCCCAGGTAGCTGGGACGACAGGCACATGTCACTATGCCAGGCTGAATTTTTTTTTTGTAGAGACAAGGTCTCGCCATGTTGCCCAGGCTGATCTCAAACTCCTGGGCTCAAGTGATCCTCCCGCCTGAGTCTCCAAAAGTGTTGAGATCACAGGCATGAGCCCTGGCGTTCACCCCTTCCAGAGGTTTTTAGATCCCCACTATCACCCACTACAGGGTTGGGAACACTCTCTGTGTCCTGCAGCACCCAATGGCCACCAATGTCATAAGCCTTTTTGTTTCTCTTCCCCTCATTGTAGTGAAAGTTCTGGGCACCAGCAACACGCAGGCAGCCCGGGTCTGGCGTTCATAAGCCAGAAGGGGTCCTAACTGACCTCTCTTTTTTTCTTTTTTCTTTCTTTTTTTAAATTTTGAGTCAGAGTCTCACACTGTTGCCCAGGCTGGAGCACAGTGGCATGCTTGCGGTTACCTCCCTGCTGGGATCAGGCAATCCTTCCACCTCTCCCTTTTATGTAGTCAGAACTACAGGCAGGCACTAGCACACACCCGGCTAATTTTTTGATATATTTCAGAGACTAGATCTCACCAAGTTGCCAAGACTTGTCTCAAACCCGTGGGCTTAGGCAATCCTTTTGCCTCGGCCTCCCAAAGTGCTGGGATGACAGGCTTGAAGTTGAGCTCAATTTTATGCAACATACACAGAAAATCAAACACACCCTAGGTCACCTATGACTGTCAGAGAATGGTCAGCCACTTGTGCTGGTGGACAGGTAGGGAACAGTGGCTTGATCTCAGGGATCACCCAGCTCTGGTGGACTCCAAGCACAGCACCCAATCTGTTTACATTATTTCAGCAAGCAGTTCATCCTCCCAGCACCCCAGGTGAAAGGCTGCACCCTGAAGAAAAAGAAGATGGGTCATTGGTGTACCCCTCCTCCCTACCCTCCACAAACTCATGAGTCAGTGGAGACAGATATGGCCAGGAAATCTGCAGCAGGTCATTTGAACCAAGTAAGCCCTCTGGGCTCCTCCCTGGGCACACAATCCCAGTTACAGGACACTTGGGCCTTCCACATGCATTTTCACCTGATCTTTCTAGTCACACCCTCCTTGTGTTTCTAAGGAGGGTCCCTGGGGCACCAGGTACTGCAGCCTCCCAGGCACATCAGCCTCCCCAAAGGGGCTCCACCTTGAGTTTACAGGGCAGGAGTCCAAGATTCTGGGAAAATTAGCTCAGTTAGAATCTAAAGCAGAGCCTGGTCCCCTGGGACACTTCCTGGCAGGAGATACACCCTCAAGCCCCACAACACCGCAACTGAGCCTTGCTTTACACAAGTCCCCACCACTCGGGGGGGGGAGCTGGTGGGGATACCAGAACTCTAACCTGTGGGAGTCTATCCCATAGTGAGGGACAAAAGCAAGTATGCTAAAACACTGTTTTCCTATAAAATTCCATTTACAGAAGCATCTTCCGGTCTCCCAGTCAACTCCTGGTAACTTTTTCGCCATTTCACACTTTCACTCCCATCTTTCTCCTGGTCCCTGATGAAATATCAAATGCAATGCTGTCTTGGAATCCCTTCCCCTTTCTCTGGGCTGGATTCCTCACAGGTGAGATACCCCCCATCCCCACCTCTGCCCCAAGCAGGGACCAAGTCACCTGCACAGGTGACCTCTATATGCTGGTGGATGAACTAAACACTGGAATAAAGAAATGAGTGAGTAGGAACCTCCTTGAAACTTCCCAAATATAAACACAGCTTTCCAAAACAAACCATACCTGGAGACAGTAGGCAGAAAGCTCGCCCTCCATCCCCCCACCCATGGGATCTAATTTGTTAAAAGCAACCGAGTGCTATCTGCAGAGTCCATGAGTATGGCCTTGACAGGCAAAATCACTTATTCACAGAGTTATTTTCAAATTTGTATTCCACCAGCCTTCCTTAGGGGCCTGAGGAGGCACTAAGGTCACCCCCCCATTTTTCCTCCTTAGAAAACAAGAAATTTCTCACTTAATAAAGGAATTCACTGGTTTTAAAATACCCCTTGCCGGGAGTTCCAGCATCCAGACACCACTGATAATGACTGTCCAACTCCCACCAAGACAAGGGTCTCCTTACCACCTCCTTTAAGGACACTGTGACTTCTAGGATAAACGTCCACAACAGTCACCTATCAATAACGTGATCACAGCAATGCCCTGGACTCATACCCCCACCTTAACTAACCCAGAAGGCCCCGAGCCCCTTCCCCTCAGTCCAACTCAGGTCTCCAAAGGTAGTTGCCTGGAGAGGGTAAGAGAGGGTGCTTGAAACCAGCGAGGCCCCATGCTGTGCCTGCATGCAGTAGGACGTCACTAATTATTATCTGATTCAAACGGGAGAGGGCCTAGGTCAAGGCTGATGTCCATCCTGCTCCTTTTAGGGCGCAGAACCTCCCGCCTGGTGGGCAAAGTCCAGGGTCAATGCCCAAGTCGATATCAGATGCTGGACCCCACGAGGGAAATTACCTCTCTGCACCTCCAAGCTTAATTAGCTAACGGGCCTCAAAGAGGTCACAAAACTTGACAATTTTCCACCTTGAATTTCCTCCGTGCAGAAACCACTGTATTTTCGGATGGCCTTGGAGGACTCTCAGGACCCTGCTCAGGCTGCTGATCCCCGGGTGTCCCCGGTGTTTAGCTCAGAGGCCCACCAGTCACACTCTGCTGTTCCTCAGTTCTATCCTCCCCCGAGGGCCCCCTTAAAAGTTCAGCATTGAAACCCACGGGCACAAGCACTCACTTCCCCCTCTGGGTGCCCCCAGCCAGGCAGAAACGTGAACATTTCCGCTTGCCCACTCACTCGGGCTGGGTGCTGCGGCCATTCGAAGGATCTTCACCGAACCATCCAAACACGGGCGACGAGGTCCACCAAGGACCCTGCACCCACCGCCCCAACCCAGGCAGCGAGGTCCACTGTGGGTTTTCAACCAAGGTGGTGAGGTTCACGGGCCCTGCATCCTCTGAACATGGGCAGCGAGGTCCACAGTGGGCTCCCAACTCTCCGAACTCGGGGAGTGAGACCACTGTGGGCCCTGCTCCCTCTGAACCCGGGCGGTGAGGTCCATTGCGTCTCCCCACCCTTCCATCCCAGGAAGTGAGGTCTACAGTGGGCGCCCTACTCTCCAAACCCTGGTGGCGAGGTCCACGGTGGGCTCCCAACTCTCCAAACTCGGGTGGTGAGACCACCGCGGTCCCCAGCACCCTCGGAACCCGGGTGGTGAGATCCAACGCGGGTCCTGAACCCTCCAAACCTGGGATGTGAGACCCATCACTGTCCCCCATACCCTCCGTTCCCAGGCGGCTAGGTCCACAGTGGGCACCCTGCTCTCCGAACTCAGGCGGAAAGACCACCGTGGGTCCTGCTCCCTCCAAACTGGGTGGTGAGGTCCGCCGCACACCCTGCACCCACCCCTTGAACCCAGGCGGCAGGTCCACTGTGGGCTCAGGTCCTCCGAACCCAGATGGCGAGATTCACAGGCCCTGCCTCCTCTGAACTCAGGCAGCAAGGTGCACGGTGGACTCCCTACTCTCCGAACTCAGGCGGCGAGACCACCATGGGCATCACTCCCTCTGAACTCTGGCAGCGAGGTCCAATGCTGCTCCCCACACTCTGATCCCAGCAGCGAGGTCCACAGTAGGCTCTCTACTCTCCAAACTCTGGCATCGAGACCACCACGGATCCCACACCCTCCGAACCCAGGCGGCGAGACCCACAGTTGCCGGCCCACCTCTGATCCCGGTGGTGAGGCCCACCGCTGTGGCAGAACCTGTTGGGTGAGTCTGGAGGCCACAGACGGGGCAGCGAGTGCACGGGGGGCGTCAGCAGGCATGCTCACTGGGCCCAGCACCAGGGCCACCGGGGAGGAGGGATGTGCAGGCAAAAGTTGCCACGGTAACTCTAGCACCCAGAGCGTGCGGGTGCCAGGCGCCTACATAATTCAGAGCGGTGAAGGCTGGGCTGTGCCCCAGCAGGTGAGTGTGGCAGGCAGGGGCCGGGCACCCGACTGGAACTCTGCGCCACCCGCAGACCCGGGCACCCGCTCCACCCCGCCCGTCGGCTGCCCCTTCCCCAAGCAGCGTGGCAGTTTGGTGCTCAGGGACCAGGGCTCAGGGCACCGGGAGCGGGGCCGGGGTGACTGCCCGGGTCTTCTGGGACCGGCAGCCCGCGACACCTGTCCCTGGCCCCCGCGCACCCCCTGGCAGCCCCATGCCGGCTCCTTGGCTGGCGAGAGGTGACCCTGGAAGCGGAGACTCAAGCCACCTGCGCAGTCCCAGGGATACGGCGGGCAGCACTGGGAGTGCCCGAGGTCCCTGAGTGCACAAGACAAAGGCGACGACCCTACGCTTGCGTCCACGCCGCTCCCAGCTTCCCAGCCCAGCCACTGCCCCAGAAGAAGGCAGTGGGGGGAATCTACGGAGAGTTGCTCCCCCACTTGGATTCGTGCATCCTCTTCCCAGCTCCCTCCCCCCACCTCGGACTCAGGACCACGCTGACCCCATGAATGCAGACACCCCCAAAATGATGCCAGAGAGCCAAGTCAGGTGGTCACAGTCCCCCCACCACCCCCCCGCATGTAACCCCCAGACACCGCCTCACCTGCTAGGCGCATCAGGCGCGTCCAAGACCTGGGAGCACTGACACCCGCGCACACCTGGCTTGGTCACGAGTACCGGGGCGGCGCCGTGCCCAGCCCAGCCCGAGGGCAGGAGCCGCCGCCACCGCCACAGCTCAGGTGTCGGGTTACGGGAGGGGGGGCTCTGCCCTGCATGGGCCGCGGGCACCCACCGGTGAGGGTGGAGGCGGGGCTCCCTTGCTGCCCAGAGGACTCGCCACGCCCGGTCCCAGATCCCCGCCTCGCCCCGCCTCTTCCACTTACCCACCTCGTCCCGCGAAAGCAGGCAGACGAGAAAGTCCCTGAGTTTCGCAGAGCCTGGTTCATTCCGCCAATTATCACGAACGCAGTTGGCTCCGACCGAGCGTTTTATTTTTTATTTTTTTGAGTTGGAGTCTCACTCTGTCGCCCAGACTGGAGTGCAGTGGCTGCCACCGCAGCCTCGACCTGCGATCCTACTGCCTCAGCCTTCCAAGTAGCTGGAACTGCAGGCGCGCGCTACCATGCCCAGCTAATTTTTTGATTTTATTGTAGAGATGAGGTCTCGACTGCCCAGGCAGGTCTCGAACGCGTGGGCTCAGGCAATCCACTCACCTCAGCCTCCCAAAAGCGCAGAATTACAGGCTAAGCCTCCGAACCCGGCTCCGACCGAGCATTTTAATAGGATTCATAAATCCAGGGGCCGCAGGCTCGGCCAAACGTTTACAAAGTTTGTTCCTGGGTCCCTCGCCAGTGCTGCTTGCCCGGGGCGCCTTCTACCCAGCGTGCAAAACGTGGCCCCCCAAGCCAAGAAAACAGTGGAGTGAGGGTGGGGAGAAGACAGGTTGAATCCCAGAGGCAGAAAGGCCCATCCGGAGACACCCAGGAATCCTGTTACCGTCAAGGACCCCAGGATTGCTAGGGCTGCCGGAGCCTTTAAGAGCCTGTCCTGAGCCTCTGGGCCCAGCTCCAAGTCCTTTCAATTTCCCGCCCCCCATCCCCATCAATCAATCATATGTGTGAGCCATTGGCTATTAACTTTTCTCAAGACCCTAATAACTCACTCATAATCTCACCCAATACACGCTATGTGTCTCTGAGTCGCTGGGCAGATCTCTGTGTTCTGGGATTGCCAACATGCCAGAAAGGGATTTGACTAAGATCTCAAGTTTGCAGAAATCGGGAAAGGGCTGAGACATTTCCGGTTCCGGGAACAAACACATGAGTCCAGCCGCCTCCAGGGCCCTGGAGTCTCAAGTTATGTAAACCCCAACCTGCGCCCCCACTGTGAAGAAAAAAATATATTTTTAAGTCACTTTTATTATGGGACATGCCTGAGAGGTTTGCATGGACTTGTGGCTTCAACATACCAAAGGCAAAGTTAAATATTTGCTCTAGTTAGGTTTTTTTCCCCCTCCTGCTTACATAATTGACTCACATTTCAAAGAAGTCTTTAAAAGCACTTAGGTTAAAAAATAAATTGTGATCCCAGCTCGGTGGCCCAGCCTATAATCCCAAGCCTTTGGGAGGCTGAGGTGAATGAATTGCATGAGCCCCCATGTTCGAGACCCACCTGGGTAACTTGGTGAGATCTCATCTCTACAATAAATAAAAAAATTAGCTGAGTGTGGTAGCACATGCCTGTAGTTCCAGCTACTTGGAAGGGAGATCACCAGAACATTCTGATGTGCTTGGCCAAGGGCAGACCCTTGTGGTTTGCAGGGGGTGCTGGTGGGGTCTCTACCCTCCCATAACTTCCTACCAAACCCCCACCACAAAAAAGCACATCATCTAATTTAAAGCAATGTGTCTGCCCAGCAAACCTGGTGAAAGATCCATTTTCAGATATAACCCTCTCCTGACCAGATTCCCACTCCCCCTTCCCCCCACAAACACCCCTTTCCAGATTTCTAGAATGATCACTGCCCACAGCAAGAGAGGCAGTCGGTTAGAATACAGTGGTGAACACATTTCTGCAGTCCCCACGGAAGGCTTAAGTTTCAAGGCCATTCTGGTACCTCCAAGAAATTCTTCCATAGGGACCCAGGCCCCTCACCCACCTGTTCACTCTAGGGGGAACCCCTCGGGCCACCTGTTCCAGTTCCCCTGATCTGTTTGTGGCCCAACAAGGGTGCTCTGTGAGAGCCCCTTCATTTGGCATTTTAAGGATAGTGTCCTGCTCCGTTCTAGTTTCTCTGTGTCTTTTAGAGATAACCAGTTCAATCTTGTTCTCAGATTCAGCAATATTCTCCAGGTCTTGGAAAAAAAACCCATGGCTCCAACACAAGGTAATGATCAGGGTGATGGATATGGCTGTGACTCCAACTGAATTGTGACTCATTGTACATGGTATCATTGTTTCACACTATTATTAAAAAGAATAATAAAAGCAAATAAAATAAAACCGCTTATGAAAAGATTCAGGATCAGAAAATACTACAGCAGTGACTTTAAAGAGACCGGGGTGTCACTACATGGTCCAGGCTGGTCTTGAACTGCCAGACTCAAGTCATCCTCCTGTCTCGGCCTCCCAAAGTGCTGGGATGACAAGTGTGATCCACTGCGCCCGGCCATCTTGCAAGATTATTTCTGGTTATTTCATACTTGTACATGAAATTCAGCAGTGAACACAGCTCTGCTTTCCCCACGGAAGGTTTAAGTTTCAAGAACATTCTGGTACCTCCAAGAAATTCTTCCCTAAGGACCCAGGCCCCTCACCAACCTGTCCACCCAAGGGGGTACCCCTTGGGTCACCTGCCTCAGCCTCCCAAAGTACTGGGATGACAGGTGTGATCCACTGCACCCAGCCATCTTGCAAGATTATTTCCAATTATTTCATGGCTGTACACATGACTAAGTACCGTGTTTTAGTTTCAGTTTAGGGAAGGGAGACATTGCGGGGGTCCTGCCCTGCAAGGGTTGGAGGTCCCTTTGAGGTGTGGCAGTGTTGGCAATTTACAAAAGAGAGAAGACAATGGAGAGAGAGAAAGGGACTGGACTCCTGCTTAGTAAGCAGAAGCAGTTTAATGGGTGTAATCCCAGGTCTTTTATCCCCAAACTCTGCAAAGTCATCATCATAGGAAACAAAAGGTAGCATGTGCCTTTCACATGAACAGGTCCAGGATATGGACACAAAGGACACAAAGGACACCTCCCACTCTCAAGTAAATGTTTTTTCATACATAAGGAAGAACATGAGAAAGAACAACCACAAATTGTCTTTCTGTATCTTATGCTAGCTTAATGTTCCCCAAACCAATTTCTTATGTGCCCTTAATTGTATTACAACTACATCATCTTGAATTAACATCACTCAATGTCTAAACCTGAAACCACCATAGTGAATTATTAACTTCTACTATTCTGTACTGATTCAAACTAGTTTTTATTAAAACAATTGCTTCTATGGTTACACTCTTCTAGCACCAGCTGACCTAATTCAAACTTCACTTGTCCCCCTAAATCAAACTGAACTAACCATACTTCTACAAAAAAATGGTTACTTAAATTTTCTTTAATCTATAGAAACTATTCTATAAATTTCTAAAATCACATCAAGAGAACTTGTGACTTGCACTAACGCTCCTCAATGTGACTCAAAGTTAAAGTTAAATTGTTTAAAAGCAAAAACCATAACTGTGAAAATGGGAAAATAGACTCCCAGTTAGCTGTGTTCGTTCCGGATTCAGAGTCCTCTGT
>NW_007259528.1:6662-13390 GCF_000164805.1 Carlito syrichta | reverse complement strand
AAATAAAGACCCTCTTGAACTTTCATCGGAATTGGCTCTTGGTGGTCTCTTGGATTGAACCTTCGGCCACTACATATGTATATATACACACACACATTTGCAAAATATACAGACATACCTATCTATCTACATAGGTAAATACAAGGGAAGCGCTTTTGGACATTATCCCAAGTTAAGAACAGAAGATTGTGATTATTGTCTGTTACCAGAGACCCTTAATTTCCAGAGTAGAATAGTAGAAAAGATCAGGACATTCCCTTTCTCAGAGCATCACCCTGCTGTGCCTACCACTGCCTCCCCTGGCCCAAATGTGTACCTCACAAGCTCTGGGTCCCTGAATCGGTTCAGAGAGTTACAGCACTCACCTCAGGTAGAAAGATGAGAAGGTGATATTATCACCCACGATGCCTGAAACCCTTAGCTGGGCTCAGGGTCTTGGTGCTTATAAGCAAGGTTTCATTGCCTCATCGAAAGTGCCATCCTGCCCAGAGAGGGAAGGTAGCCGCAACTCTGGTTGATTTGAAAGCAGGAATCTTACACACACCCAAGATAACAACTGCTACTTATTTGTCACCCATCCAAACCACTCTTCGTTGATAACTTTACTTACTACCTCAGAGAAATGGAACTAGTCAGAAGGAAATGTTCCCAGATTCCTACCTCCATATTTACCCCATTATCTGCACTCATATTTCTGCTTTCCTTCGAGCTCCTATTCAAAGCCAAACCTACCCCCAGGTCACTAAAAGTCATCCTTTTCATCTTCCCAGCACATTTCCTCCAGCAACCCTCCTTTTTCTCTTCTGCACCATTCATTTTTCAGTCTCTGCTAGATAATTCCCAATAGTAGTATAGCACCATGCTGTTATTGATCCTGTCTTTAAAAACACATATAAGGCTTGTCCTAAGGCCACTTCCTTAACCAGTTATCACTCATTGTTCTCCTTGACAGAAGACTTTTCAAGGGAAATCTTAACTATTGACTTCATTGTACATCTAATTGTCTTTTATGCCCTCTCCAGTCAGACTTTTCCCCAACTGTTGGACCAAAATGGCTCTTGTCAGGGATACTCATGACTTCCATGTTCTAAATCCAGTGCTCAAATCTCAGTCTTTCTCCTCCTTGACTTCTTTTTTTTGAGATTGGAAAATACAGTTTATTTAGAAAGTAAATGACAGAGTGAGTGAGAGAGAGAGAGAGAGAGAGAGAGAGAGAGAGAGAGAGAGAGAGCTTTTCCATCTGATCCTCTTGTCTTTCTTCTTGTCAACCCTGTAATATGAAGCCATCAGTAACCTTATGGACGGCACACTGCACAGTGATCTCTCTAGGACTTTCTGGAAAGAGTAGCTATTTTATAGTAAACTGGAAACTGGGACACACCATACCATCAGGGATGTGAGACAGATCCGCTATTTGTGTCCTGGGAACAACATTATAAATATTTTGTAGGTTAGATTCACCCAGAGGCTCATGGCCTCTGGCAGCTGTCTATGCCTCTCTCTTGCAGGGAAGTTGTGTTGCTGGAGGATGGCACTTCTCCAGAGCAAGAGTCTTAGACAGAGTGACCTCACCCACTCCCTTTTCTCACAAGTGGGAAGCTGCAGTCCCAGGAGGCGTGTGGGGGTCTTGCTCAAGGACAGAGCAACGTAAAGATAGGCCTGCTCAGATGAAGCCAGGTGAAGACAGGCACGCACAGGTGAAGCCAGGTAAAGGCAGGTGAGCATAGATGATTCCAGGTGTGCACAAGCAAAGACAGGTGATGCCAGGTGTGCACAGGTGAAGACAGATAAAGGCAAGTGTGCCCAGGTAATGTCAAGTGTGCACAGATGTGCACAGGGGAAGGCAAGTATGCACAGGTGAAAGCAGGTGTGCATAGGAGAAG
This sequence comes from Carlito syrichta, assembly GCF_000164805.1. NCBI lineage: Eukaryota > Metazoa > Chordata > Mammalia > Primates > Tarsiidae > Carlito > Carlito syrichta. The sequence goes on along the minus strand of NW_007259528.1, from coordinate 11,507 downwards.
GCAGATGTGTCCTGGTAGAAGTGAGGGCTCTGGCCAGCAAGTCTGCCCCACTCCCTGGGCCTTGCCAGAGTCTTCCATGCCTTCTCCATTTTTTTCTGCTTGTTTTTCACAGCAGCAGGAGATTCTCTCACACATCAGACATTGGACAATTCACTCATTTCTACATAATTTCATGACTTCTGGTTCAGTGTCATAAGCCTGGTGCTGTAAGTATCCCCAGATTTCACAGATCCCCCAACTGCCATGCAGAGGTGCCCTCTTTGTCTCACCTCTGGATTTGAATGTGCACTTCTATTCTCTGTTCATTTTCCATGGGTTTATTTTCCATGGATTTGTTCAGAAGGGCCTCCTGGGTCTTTTTATTCTTCTTTTTTGAGTTGAAGTCTTACTCCATCAGACTGGAGTGCAGTGGCACACTCCCAGCCACCGCAGCCTCAACCTGCTGGGCTCCGGCGATCCTTCTGCCTCAGCCTTCCAGGTAGCTGGAACTACAGGCACGTGCTACCACGCCCAGCTAATTTTTGATTTATTGTAGAGATGAGGTCTCATCAAGTTGCCCAGGTGGGTCTTAAACCCGCGGGCTCAGGCAATCCACTCACCTCAGCCTCCCAAAGTGCTGGGATTACAGGCTGAGCCACTGAGCCTGGCTGAAAACAAATCTTTATTGTAGGGATGAGGTCATGCCAAGTTGGCCGGGCTGGTCTCAAACCCATGGATTCAGGCAATCATCTCACCTAAGTCTCTCAAAGTTCTGGGATGACAGGCTGAGCCATCAAGCCTGACATTCTTTATGTTTTCAATATAATACAATAAATATTGTTTTTGGCTGGGCAGGGTGGCTAAAACCTGTCATCCCAGCACTTTGGGAAGCCGATGCAAGAGGATGACCTGAGTCCACGGGTTCGAGACCAGCCTGGGAAACTTGGTGAGACCTCGTCTCTACAATATATCAAAAAATTAACCAGGTGTGATAGTGCACACCTATAGTTCCAGTTCCTTGGAAGGCAGAGGTGGAAGGATCACTGGAGTGGCTGTGAGCATGCCACTGCCATCCAGCCTGGCCAACAGAGTGAGACTCTGACTCAAAAAAATAAAGTGCTGTCTATGAACCAGAACACTGAATCTATTAGCACCCTGGACTTGGACTTCTGAGCCCCCAGAACTGTAGAAAATCAGAGTTTGTTGTTTAAATCCCTAGTCTATAGCATGCTGTGACAGCAGTCTGAACAGGCTACAACACACCCCTAGTGAATGAGATGAATGAATACATGAATGAAATACTGGACAACCATGAAGATAAATGAACTATACTTTGACATGGAAAACCATGAGTTTACCTCACAATTACTGTGTAAGTGAAGGAAGCATTGTGTATTTTATCAGGAGGTGCTGTATGACCCCATTTATTCAGAGAGTGCCAAAAAAAAGACCCTTTAAAAAATTTTTTTTTTTTGAGTTGGAGTCTCACTCTGTCGCCCAGACTGGAGTGCTGTGGCTGCTCCTGGCCACCGCAGCCTGGACCTGCTGGGCTCTGGTGATCCTTCCGCCTCAGCCTTCCAAGTAGCCGGAATTACAGGTGCACACTACCACGCCCAGCTGATTTTTTGATTTATTGTAGAGATGAGATCTCGCTGCTCAGGTGGGTCTCGAACCCGCAGGCTCAGGCAATCCACTCACCTCAGCCTCCCAAAGGCATGGGATTACAGGCTGAGCCACCGAGCCCGGTTTAAAAAAATTTTTTTTTTTAATTTTAATTTAAAAACGTGGAGTACATTTCAGGGTTAGATACATGTGTGGGCATCATGTGGTCAAGTGTGGGTACTCTTATTGATGTTATGACACATTTTAAGTAAGGAAAAGAAAATTGTTTAACATTGTAATACTGCCAGGCACAGTGGCTCACACCTGTCATCCCAGTACACTGTGAGGCCAACGCAAGAGGATGGCCTGAGCTCAGGGTTTCAAGGCCAGCCTGGGCAACTTGGTGAGGCCTCATTTCTACAATAAATCAAAAATCAGCCAGGCGTGGTAGCGCACGCCTGTAATTCCGGCTACTCAGAAGGCTGAGGTGGAGGGATCGCTGGAGCCCAGCAGGTCGAGGCTGAAGTGGTCGTGAGCGGCCACTGCACTCCAATCTGGATGACAGAGTGAGACTCCAACTCAAAAAATAAAAATAAAAAAGAGAAATACTAATAATGAAATGGTGTTGTGATACCCAGAAATTTAAAAAAATATATAGTTAAATTCTCTAACCCACTTCTCAAAACAAAATAAATTTTAGATGCATTAAAGATTTAAGCATTAGAGCCGGGCTCGGTGGCTCAGCCTGTAATCCTGCGCCTTTGGGAGGCTGAGGTGAGTGGATTGCCTGAGCCCGCGGGTTCGAGACCCGCCTGGGCAGCGAGACCTCATCTCTACAATAAATCAAAAAATCAGCCGGGCGTGGTAACGCATGCCTGTAATTCCGGCTACTTGGAAGGCTGAGGCGGAAGGATCACCGGAGCCCAGCAGGTCGAGGCTGCGGTGGCCGGGAGCGGCCACTGCACTCCAGTCTGGGCTACAGAGTGAGACTCCAACTCAAAAAAAAAAAAAAAAAAAGATTTAAGCATTAAAGGCAAAATAGTAAAAATGTTCAAGAAAAGTCACAGGTAGTTATCCTGATTTCTTGACGGGGTGGAGGTGGGGAGAAGGCAGAAAGACTTTTCTAAGCATATCAGCTAGTCTCCAGAAAAAGATGAGTCTGACTGCATGTGAGTTAGGAGCTCTTATTTGACAACCAATAAAATGAAATCAAGCAAAACGATGGATGTGAGAGAGGCTGGATAAGATATTCAAAGCCACTATTTTAGCCGGGCTCGGTGGCTCAGCCTGTAATTCCACACCTTTGGGAAGCTGAGGTGAGTGGACTGCCTGAACCCGTGGGCTCGAGACCCGCCTGGGCAACTTGGCGAGACCTCATCTCTACAATAAATAAAAAAATTAGCTGGGCGTGGTAGCGTGAGCCTGTAGTTCTAGCTACTTGGAAGACTGAGGCGGAAAGATCGCTGGATCCCAGTGGGTCAAGGCTGCAGTGGCCGGGAGCGGCCACTGTACTCCAGTCTCGGAGACCAGGTGAGACTCCAACTAAAAAAAAAATTTTTAAAAAGCTACTGTTTTATATTTTATTTTATTTTATTTTATTTTATACAGGGTCTCTCTCCATCACCCAGGTTGGAGTGCAATGGCGTGATTGTCGCTCACTGCAGCCTCGACCTTCTGGGCTCAAGCGATCCTCCCACCTCAGCCTTCTGAGTTGCTAAGATTACAGGCACATACCACTACACTCAGCTAATTATTATTATCTTTGTGTGTGTGTGTGTGTGTGTGTGTTGTGAGTCTCACTCTGTCCCCCAGACTGGAGTGCAGTGGCCACTCCCGGCCACCGCAGCCTCGACCTTCTGGGCTCTGGTGATCCTTCTGCCTCAGCCTTCCGAGTAGCCGGAATTACAGGCATGTGCTGCCATGCCCGGCTGATTTTTTTATTTATTGTAGATATGAGGTCTCAATGCCCAGGCGGGTCTCGAACCCATGGGCTCAGGCAATCCACTCACCTCAGCCTCCCAAAGGCGCGGAGTTACAGGCTGAGCCACCAAGCCCGGCTTAATTATTATTATCATTGTTGTTATTATTATTTTGTAGCAACAGAGACTCACTGTCTTGCCCAGGCTGGTCTCAAACTCCTGGCCTCAAGTGATCCCCACCTTGGCCTCCCAAAGTGCTGAGATTTCAAGCATAAGCCATCATGCTCAGTCAAACTTTTAAAAGAAGACCTAGGAGAAATTGTTGTTGTCCCTGGAGTAGGCAAGAGCTTAGTTATGATAACATGACTAAGAAAGAGAAAAACATTGATACATTGGGCCTCATCAAAAGTTAAAACTTTTCCTCTTTGAAAGACACACTGTAAAGGAAATGAAAAGGCAAGCCACACACTGGGAGAAAATACTTCCAAATCACATATCTGATTTGTGTCTAGAATACTCGAAACAAATAATCTCAAAACTCAGCAGTAAGAAAACAAATGACAGTTGGGCATGATGATTCAAGCCTGTCATCCCAGGACTTTGGAGGCCAAGGTGAGAGAATTGTCTGAGCCCAGAGTTTCAAGCCCTGTGGAGTTCCAGGCTCTGCTGAGCAGGGTCTGAGCTGGGGGGAGGGAATGAGAAAGGAAAGACAAAGAACAGCAGCGGGATTGGGAGGCCTCTCTCCCAGGTAGCTCCTCTTATATAGGACAAAGCCACACAAGGGAGGGTGAAGCCACACAAGCAGGATATATGTTAATATCTGAATTAAATCACACAAGCAGGGTAAGTATCCATCACTAAACTATGCATATATTAACGTCTGTGCTATGCAAGGGAATCACTTAGGATAAGTACTTTCATGCAGACTTGGTGCAGTTTAGCTATCCATAGAAATGCAACCAAAAGATCTGGGGAGACAAAGGAAATGTAGGCTTGGTTCCTTGAACACAAGCCAAGAAACATAAGGACCTTGTCAGCTTATGCTCTGGTTTCCTTCAGACTAGCCTGGGCAACTTGGTGAAACCTCGTCTCTACAATAAATAAAAACAGTAGCTGAGTGTGGTGGTGTGTGCCTGTAGTTCTGGCTACTTGGAAGGCTGGGGCAGAAGGATCACCTGAGTCCAGTGGGTTGGGGTTGTGGTGGCCATGAGCATGCCCCTGCACTCCAACCTGGGAGACAGAGTGAGACTCCAACTCAGAAAAAAAGAATGAAAGAAAACAAATGGCACAATTTTTTTTTTTGAGTTGGAGTCTCACTCTGTCTCCCAGGTTGGAGTGCAGGGGC
>NW_007259528.1:0-6642 GCF_000164805.1 Carlito syrichta | reverse complement strand
ACACAATTTTTTTTTTGAGTTGGAGTCTCACTCTGTCACCCAGACGGGAGTGAAGTGGCTGCTCCCGGCCACTGCAGCCTCGACCTGCTGGGCTCCTGCGATCCTTCCACCTCAGCCTTCCAAGTAGCCAGAATTACAGGCATGCACTACCATTCCTGGCTGATTTTTTGATTTATTGTAGAGATGAGGTCTCGCTGCCCAGGTGGGTCTCGAACCCACGGTCTCAGGCAATCCACTTTTTAAAACATGCACAAGACTCGGATGGCCTCTGTACCAAAGAAGATACAAATAAATACACAAAAATATGCTTGATGTGGTCAGCCTCCATGGAAATGTACCTATGAGATCGGCAACTTTACATATACGGGGTCAGTGAGGATGTGACATCCCTGGAACTCTCACGCATTGCTGGGGGACTCAAGACTTGGCCTGACCATGCCAGAAAGCAGCCTTGCATGCTGCAAACAGGGTATCAGCCTCTCCCCATGGACACGGCTGCCCAACACAACTCCTTGGATTCAGCTGGACTCCAGACTCACCCCCATGGGCCTCTATCTGACGAGTCCCTTCCCCCATCCTAAATTCCACAATCCAAGGCGATGACCCATAGGGCGACCAGACAGACCAAGCATCGTGGGATGAGCCAGTGCCACACCCCTGTTCAGCAGAAAGCTGCCACAGAAGGTGAAACCCTTGCCCTTGTGCCAAAGATCTGACTTGTTGCCCCTTGAAAGGGAAGTGGAGGCACAGGAGGCCTGAGGAGGCTGGCGTCAATTGGGGAAACTATTTTGAGGAAGGAAATCTCAGAATGAGATTACAAGGGCCATAAAAGCTGAGGAGTCACTGAAAAACATCTGTGACTGGTTCCATGGCCAAGAGTAGTCCACCATGGCTGGTCATGAAACAAAACCCACAATCGAACAGTCACTCTACAAACCTCCAGCTGGCCCCTCAGGGTCTTTACCATCAAGGTCAAATAGCAACCCATCAAAATGACCTTATTTACATGTCGGGAACCCAAATGCATGATGGGACTCCTAAACCTTACCCTGGCAGAAGAGAGGACCAAACTTCACTGGGAAGACCCACAGGGTCCCGCCTCCTTGCCGTCTGCTGACACTCTCTCCAAAGTCCTGCCTGTTGTGTTTTTAACAATGTATTTTCTCTTTAATAAATCTACCTTTTAGGTGGAGTGCGGTGGCTCATGCCTATAATCCCAGCACTTTGGGAGGCCCAGGTGAAAGTATTGCCTGAGCCCACAGGTTTGAGACCAGCCCGGGAAACTTGGCGAGACCTCGTCTCTATCATAAATCAAAAACTTAGCTGGGCATTGTGGCTCACATTTGTAGTTCTGGTTACTTGGAAGCCTGAGGCAGAAGGATCGCCTGAGCCCAGCAGGTCACCAGACTGCAGTGGTCATAAGCATGCCACTGCACTCCAGTCTGAGCAACAGGGTGAGACTCCTACTAAAAATAAAATGCTGTCTCTCTCTCTCTCTCTCTCTCTCTCTCCCCTTCCTCTCTCTTTCTCTGTCTCTATCCCTCCCCCTTTAAAAAAATAAAAAACACAAAATAAATCTTCTTTTCTTAATTTAAAAAAAGGAAGGAAAACAGTCTATTAACACTTAATGAAATTAAGAGTGTCCTGAATGTGTCCAGTCTAGATAATTACCCAAGGGAAAGGAAAGGTTTGTGTTTACACGAAAACTTGTCTGAGTGCTGACAGCAGATTGATTCATAGTTACCCCAACCTGAAGGGACCCATCTGAATTCCTGCAGAGAAGGGTAACTTAGCCTGTATCATAAAACTGTAAGGTGTTGGCTTCACCCTTTCTCTCCATTCTTTTCTTCCTTCCAAGCATGGTTGCCTACAGGTTATTATTTTGGCAGAGGCTGTTCACTAACAATTATCTTCATGTCCCCTGGGGCGCCCCAAAAATGAATGAGCCTGTTTTTGTTTCCAAGAACAATGACCCTTGGGATCCCCAGATCCCACCTTCTGTCATCCTTGGGTCCCGCAGCCCTCCATGATGCGTCCAGACCTTTAATCTACTGGGGGACACAGGCGGCAATGCTCACCTCCAGCACACCTGTCTCACCCATGAAAGCCCTCGGTCATGTTCAAAAGCAGGTGGGATCTGAGAGTTTGGCTCTCATGCCCTCACACTCTGTCCAGGTCAAGCATTCCTTCCTCTGCTCCTGAGCGCTAATGCGCTCGTGTCTGGCTTTCTGCTTATTGGGTACACACAGCTCCCTTGTGGACTTCCACAACAAAAGGAACAACCCTGAAGTTCAGATGCTCAGGGCTCTCAGAGAGAAGCCCAGCTCATCAGGTTACACACTGCATGGTCTATGCATGAGATGGGGAAGGCACAGATTTTGGGAGGGAGATAAGGTCTGCAGGTGCTGGGGCCTGGAGTAGGCAGAGGTTGCCAAGAACCAGGAGGGGGGAGTCTGGGGAGTAAGTCAGAGTCTCACTCTGTTGTCCAGGCTGGAGGACAGGGGTACATTCCTGGCCACTGCATCCTCGACCTGCTGGGTTCAGGCGATCCTCTCTCCTCAGTCTTCCAAGTAGCTGGGACTACAGGCAAGCATCACTACACTCAGCTAATTTTTTGATTTATGGTAGAGACAACATCTCACCATGGTGCTCAGGCTGGCCTCAAACCCCTGGGCTCAGGCAATCCTCACACCTCCACCTCTCAAAGTGCTGGGATGACAGGCATGAGCCACCATGCCTGGCTGGAGCTGCTTTTTATCTTGACAGTGTGATGATGGCAAGATTATACATTTGGCAAGACTATGCATTTGTCAAGACTTGAAAAACAAAAAAGACTTTCACTGCACATCGGAAAACAAACGATGAAAATAAAACTTAATAAGCTATTAAAAAAATACAAATGAATTTATTCTGAGTTAAAAAACAATTGACAAACATATCAGAAATATCTTGAGGTCGGGCTCGGTGGCTCAGTCTGTAATCCTGCACCTTTGGGAGACTGAGGTGAGTGGATTGCCTGAGCCCGTGGGTTCGAGACTCACCTGGGCAGCGAGACCTCGTCTCTACAATAAATCAAAAAATCAGCCAGGCGTGGTAGCTCATGCCTGTAATTCCAGCTACTCGGATGGCTGAGGTGGAAGGATCACTGGAGCCCAGCAGTTCGAGGCTGCGGTGTCCAGGAGCGGCCACTGCACTCCATCCTGGGTGACAGAGTGAGACTCCAACTCAAAAAAACAACAACAAAAAAATAAAAATAAAAAAGTAGAGAAAGAGAAGAAAGAGAGAAGATTCACCTCCCCAGGTGGGGGAGGGGGCCAAAGACAGGAACCATGACAACAGTCATAGCTCAAAGAGCACATGTCTGCACCAGAGTCTAGCAAGGCAGTGGTCACTGGTTGCTTGTGGTTGAGTCCTTTTGACCATTCCCCTAGATGGGGGAAGAACATTAAGGTGATTAGGTGGTGGTCTGCTTCCACATCATCACAAAGGTGCAGGCAAGCGCAGGTATTGACATCAGGTGATGGACAGAAGGCAGATGGGTGGGTTAGTCACATGATTACTGCCATGGTGGGGTTTATTCTTGTCAGATAGGTCACAAAGGGCTGATTAGGTTAACCCTGGGGCGGGAGGATTCCTGCAAGAGACTTGTTAGACATTTGCAATTCACAAACTAAGACATTTGCAACTCACAAATTCCTGTGACTCTGGCCAGCCAAAGGGTTGACAAGGAACCTAAAAGTTTACTAGAGATTATTATGCTAAACCATAAATGGTTGGGTTGTCCTGGTCTGCATGTGAAGGAGATTTGCCCAGGGAGTGGAATAGGCTGCTATTTGTCCTGCAGTAGAATATCTGAGTGGTTTCTTTTTTTTTTTGAGTTGGGGTCTCACTCTGTCACTCTGTCACCCAGGCTGGGGTGCAGTGGCCGCTCCTGGCCACCGCAGCCTCGACCTGCTGGGCTCCAGCGATCCTTCCACCTCAGCCTTCTGAGTAACCATAATTACAGGTGCGCCAACTATGCCCGGCTAATTTTTTTGATTTATTGTAGAGATGAGGTCTCACCTGCCCAGGCAGGGCTCGAACCCGCAGGCTCAGGCAATCCACTCACCTCAGCCTCCCAAAGGTGCAGGATTACAGGCTGAGCCACCGAGCCCGACTGGGATTTCTTTTTTAAGCAAAGTATCGATAAAGCAATGAATCTGGTCTCTGCCACTATCTAGGAAGTACATAGAGTCACTTGGTAAGTTTCTCAGTTTTCAGAAAACCTTCCTCTGCACTTCCCGTGGTCAGAGTTAAGGCAATTAATTCTGGACGGAGCAGGTGACATAAACGTCAAGAGAAAAAAAATCGCAAATGGTGAATGATTTGACATTTTGGGCAAGATACAGCCGACAGTCTCTCTGGAAGCTGGCTAATTCTTGCAAGAATCCACCCCCAGGCCCATTGCAATGCATAACAAGGTAATTATTTTTTTCGAGGCAATTTAACTTTCCTCTCTTTAGAGAGCAGTGTATCCAGTAGTGAAAAATGGGGTTTAGATCAGGATTTGCTGTACTTTAAGAAAACAGGGTGCGGCCCGTACTCAGTCCTCTCTCCCTGACTGGGGTCGGGGCTGGTCTCCTGGCTCCTAAGATAGGAGGTCACTTCTGGGGAGGCCCAGGACTTAAATCCTATCTTCTCTCTAGGGACTGGAGGATCAAGCCGAGTGGGGGGTGCCCAGGTTGGCAGCTGGGCAGTTCTGATTCCCAGGGTCTTCAGGCTCGAGTCGTTTGCAAACCACTGTCCAATTCTCCCCTATCTGCCTGACCCCTGCTATCATCGGTTGCCCTGCCCACTGCCCTTATTATCTAAGTGGTCTGGGCTCCCCTCAGCTTGGGCTTCTGCGCCTTGGGGACCCACTCTGCAACTCACTGGGCCCCTGAGTTTTTGTGTATCAAATCATTCTAACACAGGAGGCTGAGGTGGGAGGATTGCCCACGCTCAGGAGGTTGACGCTGTGGTGAGCTGTGATTGTACCAACACACTTCAGCCTGGGCAACAGAGTAAGATTCTCAACTCAAAAAAATATTCTCTAATAATGAGATGGGACAGTGTCACTGGCTGTTTAAGTGGTAACAGAGGCTCAGAGACTGGGGGATGGCGTGTGAGAGATCACACCCCCATCACAGGCATCCCCTTCATTGTCCTACGACACCATCTTGCCACCCACCGAATGTTCCTCAGGAAAGTACCAGTGTCAGAAATACGAAGTCTTCCAGGGCTACAGATATGCGGCTACATAGACAGGCTTTCATTTCCAAACTCTTTTAATTATTATCAGAATTACAAGTCCCATGTTGAAATGCGGTCCCCAGCATCTGGAAAGAGTTTGGGGCTGAGGTGGCTGGGTCATGGAGGCTGGTCCCTCTTGGACGGCTTGGTGCTGTTCTTGTGATAATGACTGAGTTCCCATTGTGTTCCTTTGCAGAAGAACTGGTTGTTAAAATGATCCTGGAACCTGTCCCCCTCTAGTTTCCCGTCTCTCAGTGTGACCTCTGCACATATCCACTCCTTCCCTCCCCCATGACTGGAAGCTTCCAGATATATCACCAGGTGTAGACGCCAGAGCCTTTCAACTCTACACACACGCATTCCTTCCCTCCCCAATGAGTGGAAGCTTCCAGAGATCTCACCAGGTATGGATGCCGGCACTATGCTCCTAATACAGCTTGCAGAAATTGTGAGCTAAACACGCCTCTTTTCTCTATAAGTTATCCAGTCTCAGATGCTCCTTCATAGCAATGCAAATGAACTAAGACATTATTTATTTATTATTAAGAATAGTTACAATTTGTTTTTTTGAGTTGAACTCTCACTCTGTCACCCAGACTGGAGTGCAGTGGCCGCTTTCGACCACTGCAGCCTCGACCTGCTGGGCTCCGGCGATCCTTCGCATCAGCCTTTCGAGTAGCCGGAATTACAGGTGCATGCTACCACACCTGGCTAATTTTTTTGATTTATTGTAGAGATGAGGTCTCGCCTGCTCAGGCAGGTCTTGAACCCGCGGGCTCAGGCTATCCACTCACCTCAGCCTCCCAAAGGTGCGGGATTACAGGCTGAGCCACTATGCCCGGCAAATAGTTACAATATTAATAGCTAATAGGATAGCAGGTTTTTGTGAAGACACTAAAAAGAAATAGTGCAAGCCTTGTCTCCTGGTCGGGACAACCTATCCCTTGCCAGACCCTTCCCCTCCCCTCCACTCCCTATCCAATTTTACTTCAACCCATTCCAGGTGTAGGGGTGGGTGTGAGCCTGAACTTGGGGAGAAGAGGAGGGAGGGAGGGGCCAGGAAGGCGGAGCCAAGCTCGTTGATGTTGGTATCTCTGAAATTTGTGTACTGCACAGTGTTGTCCGGGGATACTCACTGAGGCCCCATGACATTTTGGTCCTCACAACACCCCCACTCACACGCTCTCCTCCAAACTTACATGACATTGTGTTGTCCTTGCACAAGAGGGACCTCCCAAAAACAGAATTGGACTCCCCCAAACGGAATTTATTTATAAAAAATTGTAATTAATTCATACATGTTTATGCTTCAGACACCATCAACGTCCTCTCCGTTGGATGTGACGCACCTGTGGAGATGTTTTTCCCATC
>NW_007259527.1:4031-4925 GCF_000164805.1 Carlito syrichta | reverse complement strand
AATTTGGCTGGGGCTTTGGGAGACCAAGGCGGTGGAACACTGGAGCCTGGGAGTTCGAGACCAGCCTGGGCCATGTAGCAAAACCTTGTTGCTCACGGGAACACACACACAGGAGTCGCATGTGGTAGTGCCCGCATTCCCGGACAAAAGATGCACTCGCCTTTGTCCCGGAGTGTTCCCTTGCATCGCCCCCACCAACAGAATGTGCGAGTTCAATCCAGGCACCATGGCACACGGCCCTCAGACCCATGCCCTGGGAGGCCAAAGTGGGAGGCAGCTTGAGCCCTGGGGTCGGAGACTAGCCTGGGCGATGTGGAAAGATTTTGTCTTGGGTGAGGTCTCCAAAATTGAGTCAGGCATGGTGATCCCAGACTCCCAGCTGCTCAGATTCTGAGACACAAAGAATGACTGAGCTCCTTAGGTCTAGTCTTTGGGAGCCACGATAGTGTTGCTGCACCCCAGCCTGCCCAATGGAGACTCAAGCTTCCCAGGTGTGTCACGATGGGTGTCCACAGCTCCCCAGGGAAAGGTCTGCATGGGCGGGGGTGTTGATGTAATCAGGAGAGGAAGGGGCCCACCCACCACCCAAAGGTGGCAGACTAGATGAATAGAACCTGGGCTGGCTGCGGTGTTCCCCACTGTGCCTGATAGCCACCCTAAATCAGGGCCATTTGTTCTGTGACATCACACGTGTGTTTTCCGTGGGGCATGAATGTGGAGGGTGGATGCAGGTCTTGTGGGATGCATGGCCAAGAATGAGGGACGGATGTGCCCAGTGGCCACCTTTGAAACCTTCACACCCCTCTTGGAGCCCTACTATGAGGCGGACTCCCTTCAGACGTCCTGGTACTATGGAGATGGTGGCCAGAGTGGCACACCGAGCCCACTCCAGGG
>NW_007259527.1:1979-2829 GCF_000164805.1 Carlito syrichta | reverse complement strand
TCTATTATTTTTTTACAAAAGTTCGAAGCCTGGCTCAGGGCATTAGCCTAGTAATCCCAGCCCTTTAGGAGGCCGGCACCACTGACCAACCCGAGCCCACTGGTGGAGATACACCCAGGCACCTCACCAAGACCACATCTCTACCACTCATCCCAAATGAGCTGGGCATGGTGGAACTCACCTGTAGTTTCTGCTTCTTGGAGGTCAGGGAAAGGCTCGCTGGAGCCCAGCAGGCCAAGGTTGTGATGGCCAGGAGCGAGCCACCACCCCCCAGCCTGGGCATCAGAGTGAGACTCCGACTCAAAGAAAAAAAGGAAAAAAGGATAAAAAAGAAGAGCATACATTTGTTTATGGAGTTGGGATCATCATGAACAGACAGAGATCTTTTGAGAAGGAGGCACCAGGCGTGGGCCTAGAGTTCCTGAAAGATGGTGGATCAGCAGAAAATTGGGTTGAGGCTTTGGTAGGCCAAGGTGGGGGACTGCTGAAGCCTGGGATTTCGAGACCAGACTGGGTCACATAGCGAGAACTCGTCGCTCCCCAGAACACAAACACAGGAGTTGTGCGTGGTAGTCCTTGTGGTCCCAGATACACGGGATTCAGTGGACTTTGTTCTGGGGTGTTCCTTTGCATCGCTGACACCAACAGAACATGTAAGTCCAGGCCGGGCTCCATGGCTCATGGCCGTCAATGCCGTGCCCTGGGGGCTGAGGTATGAGGCAGCCTGAGACCAGGGGTAGTAGACCAAACCAAGCAATATGGACAGACCTCGTCTTGATGAGAGGTCTCCAAATTGAAACAGTTGTGGTGGCCCTCGGAGTCCTGGTTGATCAGGGTCTGAGGCAGGAGG
>NW_007259527.1:0-748 GCF_000164805.1 Carlito syrichta | reverse complement strand
CCACCATGGCCTCCACTTACTGGGATTCCAAACCATCCTTCCACCATGGTCCCAAGAGTGGCTTGAATGACAGACGTGTGCCACCATGCTCGGCTCATTTTTTGGCTACTTGTAGAGATGAGGTCTTGCCAAGGTTTCCAGGTTGGTATTGAACCTGGGAGCTCAGGCCATCCTCTTGCCTCAGCCTCCCAAAGTGCCAGCATGACAGATGTAAGACCCCACTCCCAGCCTTCACACCCTCTCGGGGTCCCACCATGAGGCTCTCTCCCTTCAGACAACCTGGGGCCCCTGAGAGGGCAGCCGGAGTCACCCATCAAGCCCAGCCCAGGGGAGCACCTGGCACAGGTGCATATCTCCCCTGGGGTGTCCACACCTCCACCTGCCTCGATTCCCAGTGTGGACCTGCTTGCTCCTCACAGGGTCTGCCTCAGGGACAGGGAGAGTGTTACTCTCAAACCATAGGGGGTGGCAGTTGGGCGACTCATGCCTGTCTCCTCTGCACTTGGGAAAGCCAAGATGGAAAGATGGCCATAACCCAGGAGCTGAGACCAGGCTGGACACCATAGCAAGACCCCATCTTGACCCCTAGCCAAACCCAGGAAAACTTTGATGAGGGCAGGCCTCAGCAGGTGGATCACCTCAGTACCAGAGTTTAAGACCAGGCAGGAGACCAAGATGTTGACCAAACGGAAAGTCTATGTTTTCAGGAGGATAGCTGAAGCCCAGCCGGTGTAGGCCAGTGGCCAAG
>NW_007259526.1:1885-7886 GCF_000164805.1 Carlito syrichta | reverse complement strand
CCAAGTATGTGCTCGATCTTAGGGTAAGTTCCATGTGGTGATGAGTAGAATGCATATTCTGTGGTCGTTGGATGGAGTGTTCCGTAGGTGGCAATTAAATCTTTTTGGTCAAGAGTCACATTGAGGTTCCGGATCTCGTTGCTGATTTTTTGTCCTGATGATCTCTGGACAGGGGTTCTTTGTCTAGGATTGTGAATGGGGTATTGAAGCCCCCAACTATGATAGTGTTAGAGTTGATATCTTTTTTGAGTTTATGTAGAAGCTGCTTTATGAAAGTTGGCGCTCCTATGTTGGGTGCATACATGTTTAAGATGGATATTTCTTTTTGGTGGATTGAAACTTTTATCATTATGAAGTGGCCTTCTGTATCTTTTTAAATTTTTGATAGCTTAAGGGTATTTTATCTGAAATTAAGATCACAACTCTTTTTTTGTTTTGTGTTCCATTTGCCTGAAAGTTTGTTTCCCATTCTCTTACTTTGAGTCTGTGAGTGTCCTTTCTAGTGAGGTCAGTCTCTTGAAGGCAATAAATTGTTGCCTGGTGATATTTTATCAATTTTGCCATTCTATGTCTTTTCTGTGGTGCATTTAGTCCATTCACATTTACGCTAATTATTGAAATGCGAGAGTTGATCCCTGTCATAATGTTCTTACAGAGTTCTTATTACTGTTTGTTTGTTGTCTTCCTTTTGGTTTTGGAGTTGGTTCATGCGTGTTTTTAATCTTTTGCCTGTAGTCTTGTGAAGAATGTTGTTGTTCTTTTTCCTTTTCTTCTGTGTTCAGTACTTTCTTAAGTGTTTCTTGTAGAGGTGGTCTGGTGGCAGCGTAGGTTCTTAGGGATTGGGTATCTGGGAAAGATTTCCATTCTCCCTCACTGATGAAGCTTAGTTTGGCTGGGTAGGTCATTCTTAATTGAGATTGTTTATATTTCAGAACTTTGAAGATTGGGCTCCAAGCTCTCCTAGCCTGGAAGGATTCTGTAGATAAATCTGCTGCTATTCTAATTGGTCTTCCCTGGTAGGTAGTCTGATCTTTTTCTTTGCTGCCTTTAGGATTTTTTCTTTTATAGCCACTTTGTTTATGCGAATTGTTATGTGTCTGGGAGTTGGTCTTTTCTTTTGTTGTCTTGCAGGAATTCTCTGAATCTCTTGTGCTTGAATTTTTGCATCACTGATGAGATGAGGGAAGTTTTCTTGAATGATTTCATGACATGTTTGTTCCAGTGTGGCCTCTGACTCTCTCTCTGCCTCAGGAAGGCCAATTTCTCTTAAATTGTATCTCTTGAAGTAATCACTCATCTTTGAAGGTTTTATTCAGTCTTTTTAAGCTTCTTTTCTATGTTTTTGACAGTTTGGGTTAGTTCTGTATTTTGGTCTTCAACCTCTGAGATTCTTTTTTCTGCTTGGCTAATTCTGCTTTCCATGCTTATTAGTTTGTTATTTATTTCCATCACAGTATTCTTTACTGCTGTTTTTTCTACCATCAGCTCCTTCCTATTTTCCTTTTGTCTCTCCTCAATTTTTTTTACTCTCTCTATTAATGTCTTGATGTTTGGGCTCGTTACACATGACCAGTCATTCTGGGGGCTCTTCATTGTTTGTGTTCTGAAGTCTGTTTTCTTGGTGTCTGAACGCCCAGTGGTCTGTGTGAGTCCTATATTCTTCTTTTGGTTTTTTTTTCATTTGTGACAGTTAGCGTCAGTTGCCCCTGGCCTGCTGTGAAGAGCAGATATGGGGTCCCTCCCTGCTCCCTCCCTGCCCAGTCTATTACTGAGGTCTGGCCTTGTCTCTTTATCAAGGGGGAAGAGCATGTCATTCCCGTTTTGATGTTTGCTGTTACCTTGGATCCCCAGCAGGTGGTGCTATCTCACCGCTCCAGGAGAGCTTTCTTTGCAGCTGCTGGAGCCTGCAGCTCCGAGGTCGCCCAGGAAGGGAGGGAGCTGTGACGGTATCCACAGTGGCGGTGACCATATCCCTGTACACGGTGGGGGGGGAGTTCCACAAGCCTGGCTCGGGTCACGGTGTGTGGCGCAGCAATGGCAGTGGTAGCAGCAGCTGGGCAGTGACAATCTCAGTAGAGATCCTGCTTTCGGGGCCTCACAGTCTAAAGTCTGGGTCGCCTCAGGCGTGGGCGCCAATGACTGCAGCAGCATCCATGGCTGCGGCAACAGCCCAGACCGCCGTGATGTTTGAGCAGTGGCAGCGGCGGTGGCTGAGCTCCCCGTAAAGAGCAGGCTGCCGAAGATGGGTGCTGCAGCCCATGAGAGAGAGTTAGGGCCTTTATGAGTGTTCTCTTTTGCAGAGGGTCTCACAGACCATGCTGCCCCATTGCCATCTTGCCGGAAGTCCTGGTAAAAAAAAAGTCAAAAGAGACATACTATATACACAATTGAACTCCAGATCAATTAAGAATATCAGTATCAAAAATATTAATAAAACTTTTAAAATTTCATTTTTAAAATGTAAGTTCTTATAGTTTGAGTTTTGGTGTAGTATGGGCTAGGGATTTTTTTAAAGCCAGATTCATTTAGTATTGTCCAAAAATTAATATGTTACCCTCTATTAAAATTAAGAACTTTTGGGGGGTTGGGTGCTGTGGCTCACCCCTGTAATCCTAACACTTTGGGAAGCCAAGGAAAGAGGATTGCTTGAGCCCAGGCAGCCAGCCTGGACAACATAGTGAGACCACATCTTTACAAAAAATCAAAAGTTTGCCAGACATCGTGGCACTTACTTGTAGTTCCAGCTTCTTGGGAGGCCGAGTGGAAGCTTGAAGCTGTGGTGACCTATGACCACGCCACTGCACTCCAGTGGGGGCAACAGAGTGAGACTGTAGCTCAAAAACAGAAAGAAAAAAAGCAAAACAGACAACAACAACAAAACAGTTTTCCTCAAAGTAAATATTTAAAAAGGAGTAAAAGAACAAATTTTCAAAGGGAGAAGATGCCATTCCCACAACTAACAAAGAATAGTATCAACAATATTTTTTAAATAACTATAAATCAGTAAGAAAAGTAAAAACTACACAATAAAAACATGGCAAATATCTACATAGATATTTTACCAAAAAAAGAAACATAAAAATAAAATTATTATAAATCAGAAAAATGTAGATCAATACCACAATGAGATACTTCTTTACATCTATTCAATTGACAAAATCTATGTTAAAAATAGAGAGATGTAATCACACAAGATCTCGTCTATGTAAGCGTATAAGTAAATGCATATGTTTTCAACAGTTTAACATTGTCTCCTAAATCCAACTGCCCTTTATCTTACAAGGGAATAATTCTACTGCTAAATTTATGTTCAAGAGGAACTTTTGCTCATGTACAATAGATGACATATACAAGAATATTAAATGAATATTATTTATAATAGAGAAAAAATTGGAAACAATCCAAATGTGCCTGATGAGGATAATGTAAATAAACTGTGGCCTATTTTCACAATGGACTATTATAAACTGTTCAAAATGAATATATAATGGTAACATAAAACAATATGTATGAGTCTTAGCAAAATTATATATAGTTAAAAAATTACAATCCCAAGACTACATGAAAAATCAGGGTTTTTGATAAAGTACGAATAACTAAAATTGGAAATGTACTTTTTAAGATAATGTTTAGATGTGTAAAATGATATAAAGAGAAAAGCATGTTGATGAACACGGCTTTAGAGAGATAAAATTACATCAAGTAAGGGAAAAATAACGTAATGAGATAGATATTTATGTATGCTTAGATGCAGATTAAGTTGTTTGGCAGATTTACTTGTACTTACTGCATAAATAAAAATAATAAACTAAATATATACCATAAATAATAGCTTGCCACATTCAGGCAACAATGAGAGTGAACAAAGTTTTATGATTAATCCAATTCTATGCTTATGAAACAAGTAAGATTTTAATTAACAAATATAGATGTGAAAATAAGGCACACACTTGAACATGGTTTGATATAGCAAAGGACTGGGTAGACTAATAAGACAAAACTCATTCTTTCCTGTCGATTTCATTTTACTCCGATAGTTAGGATTAGTTCTGAGACACTTTAGAAAACAATCTGATTGCGTAGCGCCTCATTATTTCACATTGCCACTTTTTCTTTTTTTTTGAGTTGGAGTCTCATTCTGTCACCCAGGCTGGAGTGCACTGGCACGCTCACGGCCACTGCAGTCTCGACCTGCTCGGCTTAGGCAATCCTTCCTCCTCAGCATTCCAAGTAGCTGAAACCAGAGGTGCATGCCACCATGTCTGGCTAATTTTTGTGATTTATTGTAGAGACGAGGTTTCACCAAGTTGCCCAGGCTGGTCTTGAACCTGTGGGCTCATGTAATCCTCTCACCTCAACCTCCTAAAGTGCTGGGATTACAGGCTGAGCCACAGCCATCTCCACTTCTTAACAGTCTGATTTTAGTTTTCTTTCTTAGAAGAAACACTAAGGTAGGATCTTAGGCACAGACACTTGCCTCCATAGGCTCTCGAGAGCCATTCTCTTGGGCAGGTTTCAACCACTCCAGTCAAGGTTTCTTCTAGTCAGAAGGTTTCTAAGCGACATTATATATCTATCCATATATCCCTACACTATCCTGGTAAGTCCAGTACTAGGTTATGGAAACTGAACAGAGGGCATAATGGACTTATAAGAAAAGGGATTAAAAAAATATCCTATAAATATTATCAAAACACTTAATATTCTATATTGTGACAATCAGTTTGTATGTTTGTGTCCTACATTAACATAAACTCCATGAATGTAGGGACAGCATCATTTCAATAATTGAATTGGTGATGCCTAGGGAGTTTCTGACATTCTGTAGAGGTTTATTAAGTAAACAAATAAACAAACAAATAAATATTACCCTACAAAATGTATGATATGTTAAATTTTATTATATATCATAACTTGGCTTAAAATGATGAAAACAGGCATTTTTATGGATTAACAAAATATAATGCTTCCTAGAAAGGAACTGCAAAGTAATGTTTCTGATGTGAAAATGTATCTTTATATGCTGCGCAAATTCAATGTTCTCACAAATACTTGATAATGTAATACGCTATTACTCCTGAAGAGTGGCCTAGAGAATCATTTCTCTCTTTAGTCTCTTCATTTATTAGAGCTCTCTTTAATTAACCTGGTTATTGTTCCTATTCCTTTTCAGAATTACATTCTCTATCACTCAAGCACAGTAACTGCCACATGCTCTGAATCGCTCCCAGCTTGGCTACTCTGCATTGGCAGCATTTTCAGTCTAACTGACAAGAAATTGGGCTCTTGGAAGAGGCAGTTTAGTGGAGTAGAACAGCAATACATTGTCATATAACCATACATACTGAAGAGGGGGAAAGGGTGGCTAGAATGGGTTGATAAAAGGATACCAAGAATGTCTCAAATACAACCATCAGATGGTAGACCTAAAATTGATGCAAGCAACACCACCACCAATTTCACAATATAGTTTATGGGAACCAACACTACATAACCCAGATAATAACAGTCTCTTTCACTTATTTATTTCTTTGTGATGGCTTGAATCCCTGCCGTAATTTTTAAATATATAATTATTATCTTACCATATGTAAGTCCTATGTCTATCCATTAAAGTTAATAATTGGTGTTTTTAAACTATGGTGTCTGCCTGATGAGATGTTCCAAATATTTTTATATAAGGATACCAACAGCAATATATAAGAATAATATATAAGAATACCAACAATGATTAACGTATTGGAGAAGTCCCAAATATTATCAGAAACACAAAACATTATGTTCACAAACCAGATCATTAGAGCATATACTATTTTCTCTTACATCTTCTTTATCTCTAAAACACGTCACCAGATTCTCTGGAAACATAAACTTTAAGTGAAGAAATTTTGTAAGGAAAAGACAAATGTAAAGCAAAAGGCAAAATAAATAAAAACAAGAGTTCAGGTGATAGAGAACTCTTGAAACATGAAGGTAAAGAATGCTTGCTCTCAGAACAGTA
>NW_007259526.1:0-1322 GCF_000164805.1 Carlito syrichta | reverse complement strand
AAAGTAATAATTTATGTCCAATAAATAATTATTTGAATGTATCAAACATAAATATACAAAAAAAGTTAAATAAAATCAAAATACCACATATTAAAATAATCAAGGATGAGGAAAATAACTTTAGCAGAGATATCAGTGTTAAGCGGTATAAAGACTTTTTAGTGTTACCTCTGAATAGGGAAAATTTGAGGTTTGATGTATGTAGCCTAATTTGATGAATACTTCTTTGGCTCAATGATTAATAAATAAATAGTTCTTTTACATAAGAACTATGAAATGAAAATTAAAGAACTCTAAAATAATATGATACTCAAAACTGAATTAAGTAGCATGTTAAACATTTGACATATTAATTTTACCAGTCAATGAGAAAAAAGAATACTATAACATACATAGATTAAGAGAATTGATAATAATAATATATGATACAAAATTCTGGCTATATGCAATACTTCTTAAAAGTGAATTGTGCAACCAAACCAGAATCTTTTTTTAAAATCAAAAGAATAAACAATATGAATATCCAAAACATCTTCATGGTTCGTTAAGAATAAATATCAGCAATTAATATTAAACGATTCTAGCCGGGCTCGGTGGCTCAGCCTATAATCCCGAGCCTTTGGGAGGCTGAGGTGAGTGAATTGCCTGAGCTCGTGGGTTCGAAACTCGCCTGGGCAGCGAAACCTCATCTCTACAATAAATCAAAAAATCAGCCAGGCGTGGTGGCACATGCCTGTAATTCTGGCTACTCGGAAGGCTGAGGCGAAAGGATTGCCAGAGCCCAGCAGGCCGAGGCTGCGGTGGCCGGGAGTGGCCACTGCACTCCAGTCTGGGCGACAGAGTGAGATTCCAACTCAAAAAATATATATATATTAAACAATTCTTCTAATGTGTCACGTATTTCATTTACACAATTCTTGTTATAATGAAGACTAATTACAGAGATCAAAAAGTAACAGCACTTTCTCAGAGATTAACCATTTCAGAATGTGGTGGAATATTTAATCGCATCCATGTAGAAGATTCTAAAGCTTAGAATTTACTTTTCTTCTTTAAAGCACATAAATCTACAACTAAAACAACTTCAATAAATATAAAGAGGTTATATCTATATAAAATGTAAAATGGGAAACTGACTTTCACAAATTATCAAGACAAACATTATGACGACATAATGGGAAGTTACATGTTGACTGGTAACTTGGTTAAGAGATTTTGTAACTTGACTCCAGTCAGAATGGCAATTATCAATAACTCAAAAAATAACAGTTGTCGGAGTGGGTGTAGCGAAAAGGGAACACTTCTACACTGTTGGTGGGAGG
>NW_007259525.1:0-10958 GCF_000164805.1 Carlito syrichta | reverse complement strand
CCAGTCTCTTTCTTTCTCCCCCTTCTCTTCTTTCTCTTTATTTCTCCAGAATAATCACTGATGCCACCACATCTTTCCAGGGACCCTCAAATCCTACAGTGGCTGGCCCCCAGGAACTGGCGCCCAATGTGGGGCCATTGAAAAGATAAGCTTTTCTCTCATTTCACACGGCTAGGATCTTTCCCATGGTGCTGCAGACCCCTCTGTAGAGACAGGCCGAGTAAGTACGAGTAAGTATTGAATTTTTGACACCAGAGTCACCATGGGCCAGAGCGTGTCTAAGGAACATAAAATGTTCATCAGTATTTTAATGAGTATTTTGTCTAAACGTGGAGATAAAGTTTCTTCTGCTAATCTAGCTTGTTTTCTACACTTTGTGCAAAAGCTCTGTCCTTGTTTTCCTGAAGAAGGAACGGTGAGTTTGAACACCTGGATTAAAGTTGGGTAGGAGTTATGGTTATATTATTTACATCATGGGCCTAAAAATGTCCCCCCCAATGCCTTTTCCTTGTGTAAACTTAATTAGATATGTTTTAGATCCACAGCATGATTTTGAGATATTTCCATGAAACAAAACTGCCATTGATGATGAGAAAGATGAAGAACCTTTTCTTTTCACTGCTGCCTCTGCACCTCCTGAGTATGATGACAAATTGTCCCCATAGGATGCAGCTGATCTGGAGGAGGAGGCTGCTAAGTATCATGAGAATGTGCATATTGTTAACTCCGTGCTTCCACCCAAACCGATTTCTCCTTCTAATGCTAAAGTCATAAAATCTAATTCAACCCCCCCTTTTTCTTTTTGCAATGCAGGTTACATGAGCTGAGGCAGAAAAGGAGGGAGATTTCAGCTTTATGGCTTGCTTCCCTGTACAGTTCTATCCAGATACTAACGGGGTAGATGGTGAAATATCATGAGCAGAAATATCCTAACTATGTTACTGCACCTCTTTCTAAGGTTTTCCTTTAAAAGTTGAGAATACTAAAATAAAGCCTGGACTTAGTTACATTTTTCCTTTTCTTATAAGAATACAGGGAGCTTGAGCAATAATAAGCAAAAGTATATAAGTAAAATAATTAATATAAACAATATATATAAATAAGTAATATATAAGTAATATGAGTAATATAAGTAATATAAGCAAACGTATATAATGTGTAAGTAATATAAGTAAAATAAATAATATAAGTAATATATAAGCAATATAAACAATATATAAGTAATATAAGCAAAAGTATATAAGTAATAAGCAAAAGGATGTCTCATTACAGTCTTGCTTTAACTGTGGTCAAGTCAGACACATTAACAGAGATTGTCTGGCTAGCAAGGTATGGCTGGCTTACACGGCATACCGTCACCACTTACTGGGGCTAATCGACCAAAAAGCTTGTGTCCCAAATGCTAAAAAGGCTTTTATTGGGCTAGAGAATGCCTATCTACATTTCATAAAAACGGCACTCCTTTAAATCAACAGCAAGCCACCCTGGCTCAGGGAAACTTCCAGAGGGCCAGCCTTGGCCCCAGCTGACAATAGGGGTGCAGCTTCCACCATGAACCCGTTCATTCCTTCTGATCCATCACAGAACTCATCCTAGCCACCCCTGGAAGCACAGGACTGGACTTGTGTTCCTCCACCACTGCAATATTAACTCCAGATGTTCCAGTAACCCCAATTCCTATGGGAGTAAAGGGCCCTCTCCTGGAAGGAATAGTGGGTATAGCATAAGTCAGAAGTTCCTTGTCTTTACAAGGAATTTCCATTATTCCTGGATTGGTGGATTTGGATTACAAAGGAGAAATCCAGGTGCTTGTTGTTCCCCCTAGCAAAACAGCGTAGTTTAACAAAGGTCAGAGAATAGCCCAGTTGCTGCTCTTGACTTATCACAAAGCAGGTAAAACTTTAACCTGCCTAGAGGTGACTCTGGATTTGACTCTAGTCATGTTGCTTTTTGGGTTCAGGAGGTTACTAATTCTGATATTTTGCTGGCTCACGAAAATCATGCCTCTTTCCATGAGATCCTTGATGAAACTTACTGCTCTCATTGATTACGGTTCAAAAATTTCTCCTGAAAAGATTCAAACCAATTCTCCTTTCACATATCTTGGCCATGTATTATACATACAAACAGTGAGTCATCAACCTTTGCAGTTATGAAAAAATCATTTGGTGACCTTAAATAATTTCCCAAAAGTGTTGAACTAAACCTTATTTACATATAACCACATCAAATTTAAAACCTTTATTCAATATTTTGCAGGGACCAACTCTAAAAGAAGTATATCACCAAAGGCAAAAAATAAAAGCCTTGTCCCTTGTGGAAAAGGCTATTAAGTCTCAAAAGGTGAAAAGAATAAACTACCATTTGCCTTGGGACTTAACTGTTCTGGCCACTCTCCATACTCCCACAGGGTTTCTGTGACAGAAAGGACCAATAAAATGGCTCTACCGATAACTTCTAAAAAAATATTGGCTTCTTATCCTTATTTAGTTACTTTACTAATAACAAAGGGGAGACTAAAAAGCGTTAAATTATTTAAACATGATGTACACAATATAATTGTTCCTTATAACAAATTTCAATTTCAGACTTTATTTCAAACTAATAACTATTGACAAGTAGCATTAACTGATTATAGAGGACAAATTCTATTCCACTTACCTAAAAGTCCTCTGTTACAATTTGTGAGACAAAATCCTATAATTTTTTCTCACAACTGTTATACTGACGGCTCGTATAATGGTAAAGCCGTGGCAGTTATTAATAATTAATCTCATGTATTGAACACCTCTAAATCCTCAGCCCAGAAGACAGAGCTGAGGGCAGTTTTGTGTACCTTCACTGCCCTGGAATTTTCAAAATTTAATTTATACACTGATTCTTGTTATATCGCAGAATTGTTTCCTCATATCAAAACAGCTTCCATTCCAACCAACAAAACTACAATTTTGGAACTATTAACTCAATTACAGCAGCTGATTAATAAAAGAAAGGAACAATTATTTGTGGGCCATATTGGGTCCCATTTTGGTCTTCCAGGACCTTTACAGCAAGGCAATCAATTGGCTAATGCCTTGATGAAGCCTACTGTGTGTGCTGCAAAAGAGGCTGTGACAGTTACTCAGTCTCAACTTTCCCATAAAATTCATCATCAAAATGCTACTGCCTTACATTATCAGTTCCATTTACCCAGGGTAACAGCTAAACAAGTTAAGAATTGTTTGGCTTGTCCCACTTTTGTTCTAGCTCCGGGAGGAGTCAACTCTCAAGGACTGAGACCTAACGTGCTATGGAAAATGGATGTTACACATCTTTCCAGTTTTGGGAAGTTGTCACATTTACATGTTTCTGTGGATACATTTTCTCATGTTATTTTAGCTTCAGCAAGAACTGGAGAAGCTTATAAGGATGTGGTGCAACATTTATTTTTGCTTTTTCCCAGCTAGGAATGCCAAAACAGCTTAAAACAGATAATGGACCTGCTTATACATCTAAATGTTTTCAACGATTTTGTTCCCAATTTAACATTTCCCATTCTACTGGCATTCCTTATAACCCACAGGGCCAAGCCATAGTTGAAAGAGCCCATCAAACTTTAAAAAAATCAAACAATTAAATTACAAGAGGGGGAGTTTAAATATAGCTCTCCCTATCATATTTTGAATCATGCTTTATTTGTGATAAATCATTTAAATTTGGATTCTATGGGCAATTCAACTATGACCAGGCACTGGAACCCAGAAGGAAATGTCCAACCTTTGGTAAAATGGAAAGATCTCCTTACAGGCCAATGGAGAGGGCCTGATATATTATTGACCAGTGGAAGGAGCTATGCTTGCATATTCCCACAGAATGAATCAACTCCTATTTGGATTCCCGATTGATTCATTCGGAATGCCTCCAGTAATCTGCCAACTAAGATGAGTGACAAAGATCAGGACACTTCAGAGGAATGAAGGATGAACAGCAGTTCCTGTCACTAACCAACAGGAGGAGCTGTTCTTTCTACTACAGGAGGCTTTGTCATGGGTAGATCAGGATCTGCAACATCAGCATCGTTACACCGACAGAGAAACCATAACGCGCCAGATGAGAGACCTCTCCTTATGGGATGAAAATCCACGGTCTAGATTGTCTTGAACAAGACGAGCCACACTCAGATGAAGCATTTCTAGCGTTCGTCGTTCGCAACTACCAACCTGGGAACAAATGGAATTATTGGTCAAAAAGTCAGGGAATGTGGTAATATTGCAAAAAACTACCATCAGGCCGGTAATTCTGTTTTTAGCTATGATTGCTCTAGTGATGAGTCAAGTAGCTCCAGACTCTGAAGCTGTGGCTTATAAGACCTACTGGGCTTATATGCCTAACCCTCCAACATTTCAACCTGTCACTAGGGATAATGAGGTTATTAATGTATTTTCTGATTCCTTTCAATTAATGGGAGGACCTACTTTATACTCAAACAAAACACATTATTAATAATAATTTTTCTTATGAAGGACATTCTTGTTTACCTCCCATTTGTTTTTATGATAATTCAGTTCTCAAAAACTATAGAGCCTCTTCTTTAATGTGCACTTTAAAGTCTTTAATCACTAATAGTCCAACCCAAAGTAATAAAGGATATTGGTGGATTGAAATGCTGATGCCTGGAGGAGCCGATCCCAGTATAGCCACAAGAATTTTGCCACCATTTAATATACCCATCTGCTCTCCTAATAATACCGAGAAGGACTGGGTACTCACTCAGCGAGGTGTTGGGTATCCAAAGTGGAGAAAGTGTGTTTATGAATCTAAAGTGGACTATCCCATATCTGGCGAAAAACTATATATTAGTGACTATATATTAGTGGGATCTAGATTTACGACCCTATTCAACTACTTCCCTAAACCTCCCGCTAGGTGGCATATTAATTGATGGGTACCCCTGATAGTATCAACTATTATCGGGAATAAACAAATTGTTCAACCTTACTTGTGGAGGGCCCTAGCTGCCCTAAAATCTCTTGTTTTAACACAATCACATGGGGGAATTTACATTTACAAAATAAGAGCTTGCTTACAATCCCCTTATGTTTTTCTTGTATGGAATGAATTTCACACTGTAAGAATTGATCACCACAATAATGTGTATTCTATATCTTGTCAATTGTATTCTCACAAATTGTTTAACTGATGCTAATTATCAAGGTTTTTTTATTCTTAAACAACCTCCATACTTAATGGTTCCAGTACAATTGTCAACTCACTGGTATGATGAATAGAGTTTACAAACATTGTATGAGTTTAATTCCCTATTGGAAAGACAAAAGAGATTTTTGGCTACTTTAATTTTAGGTATTGCAGCTTTAATTGCTATTGCTACTTCAGTTACAGTATTAGCAATGGCTCTAACTAAAGAAGTCCACACAGCCACGTTTGCTAACCAGCTGTCTAGAAGTGTTTCTATAGTTCTAGCTACTCAGGAAATTATTGATCAGAAGCTAGAAAAGAAGGTTAATGCTTTGGAGGAAGCAGTTTTGGCAGTAAGACAAGAACTTGTGACTTTAAAAATAAGATTGACTCTCCGTTGACATTCTGAGTTTAAATGGATTTGCCTCACTCCTTTGGAGGTAAATAAGTCTGTTCATACTTGGGTCAAAGTGAAAAATCATATTCTTGGAATTTGGAAACATTTGGACCTGAGCATAGACCTAAGTAAATTATTTCAATAAATTCAAGACATGACGGTTGCTAAAAAGCAATTCTGGTCCACTAAATTGACTATTCTTTAATTAATAATATTTCATCATTTGTTGACCAAAAATCATTGATGTCTATACTCATCAATGTGGGCATTTGCAGAGCAGTGATTCTTTTGTTGCTGTGTTTACTCCCGATTATCTTCAGAGTATTAAAGAAGAGTATATCTCAGCTCAATATGGAGTTTCATGGTTTTGTGCTAAAAAATAAAAAAGGGAGAGATGTTGGGTGCCGGCCACGGAGGCCCACTGAACGTTAGGGATCAGGGGGACCATTGACCTCGAGACCACTAGAGTGTGTTCAGGAGTTGTTGACCCCATTGCCTCTCCCTTTTCTTGGCAATAAAGCCTCCTGTTAGCTCAAGCATGAAAACTCCGAGACTGGGACGAACAGAAGTTAACATTAGAAACTCATTGTTCCCATTTCCGCTTGACTGCAGTTTAGACTTCTGGACAGGTCCTGGTTCAAGCCAGGACCACATCAAAGAGCCCTAGTGCTGAGAGCCCAGCATGATCTTTGGACTGGGCCACATTATGTAAAACTGGTTTTAGTTATTTTAAGTTTCATTGACTATGATAGGACAAAGTAAAGGAATAGATAAACTGTTTATCAATAGGAAAGTTATTCATAAGTAAACTAAGTAGAATAAAATAAAATATAGATTACAATTGATAGAATGGTATAATATTTATAGAAACTGTAATAATACTTCTAAGGGACATTAGTCTAGCATAGGAACTGGAAAGACAAGTTGGCTTTGTTCTTTATCATGCTTGAAGAAATATCTGGTGGGTAGGGAATGCCCCCACGCACCTGGTTGTCTGGGAGACATCTGAGTCTGAATGTGCAAAATTTGGAGATAAAAATCCTCTGTACTTTTCAATAAATGGCTCCTGCACTAGACAGAGTCCAGTCTCTTTCTTTCTCCCCCCTTCTCTTTCTTTCTCTTTATTTCTCCAGAATAATCACCGATACCACCACATCTTTCCAGGGACACTCAAATCCTGCAGGGGCTGGCCCCCAGCATTTGGTAAGATGTTTCTTCATTTTGATTTGTCCAGGTATCTTTAATCTCTGTTTTGATTTCATTATTAACCCAGGAGTTGTTTAGCATAATGCTGCTTAGTGTCCATGTCTTGGGTTGGGGAAAAACCTTGTTGGTGTCGATGTATATTTTTATTCCACTGTGGTCTGAGAAGGTGCGTGACAAAATTTCAAACTTTTAAAATTTGCTTATGATTGATTTATGGCCAAGTATGTAGTTCATCTTAGAGTACGTTCCATGCAGTGATGAGTAGAATGTATATTCTGTATTCATTGGATGGAGTGTTCTGTAGGTATAAATTAAGTCCATTTGGTCAAGAGTCACATTGAGGTTTTTGATCTTGTTGCTGATTTTTTGTCCTGATGATCTGTCTAGAGTTATCAATGGGGGAATTGAAGTCCCCAGATATGATAGTGTTACAGTCAATATATTTTTTGAGTTAAAGCAGAATCTGCTTTGTGAAAGTTGGTGCTGCTTTGTGGGTGCTTATATGTCAAGGATAGATATTTCTTATTGATGGATTGAACCTTTTATCATTATGTAGTGACCTTCTGTATCTTTTTAAATTATTGATAGCTTAAAGGGTATTTAGTCTGAGATTAAGACCATGACTCTTCCTTTTTTGTGTGTTGTGTTCCACCCGAAAATTTGTATTTTATCCTCTTACTTTGCATCTATGAGTCTCCTTTCTAGTGAGGTGAGTTTCTTGAAGGCAATACATTTGTTGCCTGGTGATATTTTATCCATTTTGCCATTCTATGTCTTTTCAGTGGTGCATTTAGTCCATTCAAATTCAGGCTATTTATTGAAATATGAGAGTTGATCCCTATCATAAGGTTCTTACAGAATTTTTGTTGTTGTTCGTGTTTGTTGTCTTTTTTTGGTTTTGGAGTTCATTTATGTGTGTTTTTAATCTTTTTCCTGTACTCTTGTGAGAACGTTGTTTTTCTATTTTCCTTTTCTTCTGTGTTCATTACTTTCTTAAGTGTCTCTTTAGAGGTGGTCTGGTGGCAGCTTAGGTTTCTAGAGATTGGATATCTGGGAAAGATTTAAATTCTTCCTCACTGATGAAGCTTAGCTTTGCTTGGTAGGTTACACTCAGTTGAAATTATTTATCTTTTAGAACTCTGAAGACAGGGCTCCAAGTTCTCCTAGCCTGGAGGGTTTCTGTAGACAAATCTGCGCTATTCTAATTGGTATTCCCTGGATGGTTGTCTGACCTTCTTCTCTTGCTGTATATAGGATTTTTTCTTTTATAACAAGTTTGTTTTGGTGAATTATTATATGTCTGGGAGTTGTTCTTCTCATTTGTTGTCTTGCAGGGTTCTCTGAATCTCTTGTGTTTGAATTTTTGCATCACTGAGGAGAAGAGGGAAGTTTTCTTGAATGATTTCATGGAATGCTTGTTCCAGTATGGCCTCTGACTCTCTCTGCCTCAGGAAGGTCAATTACTCTTAGGTTCAGTCTCTTGAAGCAATCATTCTTCTCTTGATGGCTTTGTTCTGTCTTTTAAAGCTTCTTTTCTATGTTTTTCACAGTTTGGGTTATTTCTGTATATTGGTCTTCAAGATCTGACATTCTTTCTTCTACTTGGCTAATTCTGCTTTCCACATTTATTAGTTTGTTATTTATTTCCATCACAGAATTCTTTACTGCTGTTATTTTGATCATCAGCTCCTTACTCTTTTTCTCTTGTCTCTCCTCAATTTTTAAAATTCTCTCTATTAATGTCTTGATGTGTGGGTTTGTTGCATGTGACCAGTCATTCTGTGGTCTCTTCAATACTTGTGTCCCAAAGTCTATTTTCTTAGTGTCAGACCTCCCAGGGGCCTGTGTGAGACCTATATTCTTCTTTTGTTTTTCTTCATTTGTGCAGATTTTTCCTCCATTTGGATAATCTTGGTGGAGGAAAGCAAGTCATTGTGACAACAATTATGCTAAAGTGCCAGTCAATGGGTCACTGTTCATAGAGTATGCCCACTCACTGGAGCACCCATAATGGGGAAGGATGGGCCACAGGGTCACCCATTATTGAGGAGTTCTCCATTCAGTCGTACACAAATCTCAAAGGAAAATCTGTCACTGGAGGACCCGTCACAGAGAAAAACCAGTCGGTGGGGCACCTATCCCAGAAGACAGCCAGTCACTGAGGCACCCACCACAGAGAAGACAAGTCACTGGGACGCACATTATGGATAAGGTTTTGGCACCCATTATGGAGTAGGATCAGTTACTAGGCACCCATTATGGAGTAAGATCAGTCACTAGGGAACCTATCTCAACAAAAATTTACACACTGGTGCACCCATCACAAGAGGGAATCAGTCACTGGGACATCCATCAAAGTGAAGCTCTAGTCACTGGGGAACTGATCACAGAGGAGGGCAAGTAACTGGAGCAATGATTACAGAGGAAAGCCAGTCACTGGAACACATCACAGAATAGGGCCAATTACTTGTGTTCCCTTCACAGAGGAGATACAGTCATGGAGCCATCCATCACAGAGGAGGGAGTAACACTGGGACAGATATCACAGACTAGAACCAGCCATTGGATCATCCATCACAGAGCAGAGTCAATTACTGAGACACCCATCAAAGAGGAAGGCCAGTAACTGTGACAGCTATCATAGAAAAGGACCAGTTAGTGAGTCACTCAGCAAAGAAGAGGGCCAGTGGTCACTGGGGCATCCATCATATAAGAGTAGTCACATGAACACCCTTAACAGAAAAGGGCCAGTCACTTGGGTATCAATCACTGAGGATATCCAGTCACTCTGGCGCCCATAATAGACAAGAGCATTTCACTGAGAAACTCATGATGTGGGAAACCTAGTCACTGGAGCAATGATTACAGAGGAAAGCTAGCCACTCTGGTACCAATCACTGAGGAGAATCAATCACCAAGGCGTTTTTTTTTACAGAGAAGGAACAGTCCTTGTGTCACCCTTAATAGAGTAGGTCCATTCACTGGAGTATATATCAAAAAGGAGAGACTTACTGGGGGACCCATCACAGAAGTGAGCCAGTCACTGAGGCACAAAGCACAGAGAAGGGATAGTCACTGGGTCACCAGTTTTGTGGAGGAATCTGTTACTGGCACACCCATCAGAGAGGGGACAAGTCACTGCAGTACCCATTTTGCAAAAAGCCAATAACAGTGGCACCAATCAAAGAGGAGTCCAAGTCAAAAGAGCACCTATTTTGGAAGAGACAGTCAATGAGATACTCACCACAGAGGGCGGCACATCACTAGGGCATACATTATGGAGAAGGTCCAGAAGCTAGGGCACCAATCACAGTGGTGCACCCATTTTGAAGGAGGCCTTGTTATGAGGACCCCAATCATAGAAGAGGTCTAGTTACTACAACACCCAACACAAAAGATGGGCAGTCACTGGGTCACACATCTAAGAGGTGCCCCAACCACAGGGACACTCATTATGGAGAAGGTCCAATTACTTTGACACTCATCACATGGAAGAGTTATTCAATGTGGCACCTATTATATATAATGGCCAGTCACTGGGGCACCAATCACAGATGAAGCCTAGTCATGGAGGCACAAATTATTAAGGAAGACTAGTTACTGAGACACTGATAATAAAAGAGAAGGTCCAGTAAGTGCGCCAGCCATGGATGAGGCCCAGTAAGTGGGCAACTCATTACTGAGGTGGGTTAGTTACTGGGACACATAAATTCGATGATACCCAGTCACTGGGTTTCAGTCCCAAAGAAGGTACAATCACTGGTGTTTCCATAACGAAGGAAGGCCAGTTACTGGGGCTAGAATATGTGGAATTAGTCACTGGGGCACTAATCGCAAAGGAAGGTCAATCCCCGGGGCAGTTATCACCGAAGGCAAATCACTGTGGCATGCATTTTGAATGAGTGCCAGTCACTGGTTACACATCATCAAGGTTGTGTAATCACTGAGGCACTAATTATGGGGGAAATGTAGTCACTGGTACATCCATCACAGAGGAGGGATAGTCATTAGGGCACCCATCTCATAGGAGGGCAAGTCACTAGGATACCTGTCACAGATGTGGAGTATTCACTTTGGCACCCATCATATATCAGGGCCGTCATTGTGGCACCAGTCAAAGAGGATGAACAGTCACAAAAGCAAGCATCAAATAGAATTACTAGTCACTGGGACACTCATC
>NW_007259524.1:6921-19518 GCF_000164805.1 Carlito syrichta | reverse complement strand
CGGTCCACATTCTCAGTTACAACTATCAAGAAGACCAGAAGGTTACTGAGTATCTGTAATGACAAAATTGTCATATCCAGGAGGCCTGTAGTCCTAAACAATGTGTGGAAATGGAATTACAGATTCCAGATTAGCCATTATAAGGTGTGCATGTAGAATTCTTGGATTGGCATCCCCCGTAACCCAGATTCTTTTGTTCTCAGTAAGACTCCCGGAAGTTACCTGGCGACGTGAACGTACAACCTCTTATATACCATTAATCATAAGCCCAAATGGTCAGAAGTTCCCTGGAATACAAGATTGCTGAATCCCCTTTAAGAATACGTCCTAAATACTGGGGAACACCTAATCCCAAATTACGAATATCAATCCAGAATTCCAGCAGTAGTTTCTGGATTACGAGGTAAACCTGAAGTCAGAAATTACACGAAAAATGGCGACAGGATTCCTTGGATTGTGGAATCTGGCCTTACAGCCTCCTGCCAAAAAAACTGAGCAGATGGCCAGATTCTCTGTTACAAATAAGAAAAGTGACAGCAGGTTCCTTGGAATCGGTAATGACAGATTTGTGGTATGTATACAGGAATTACTTCTGAAAAGTGTGTGGAGTAGGACTCCAAATTCCTGATGAACATGCTAGAAAATTCCTGTATGCTTCTAGGTATGAGAACTACCTTAAGCCAGGGAAATATTAACAACTGCCCATAAGTTTGCTGGTCACATGCAAACTGATTTTCCTTGTTCCACATTGGTCACATGAGTAGAAACGTTCTGGGGATATAGTGTCTGAGTTTCCTGTATCGTTCTCGGAAGAACGACCAGATGTTTCCCCGTTCCCTAGATGTCCAGGCACGTGGCTCCCAATACAAACACTCCAGAACGCTCCTATGTACTGGTAAACCAAGACCCTGGTGCCCTCCCAAAAATACCTTCTAAACATGGTCCAACATCTACACCCAAGGCCTTAATTCCGAATAACTTAGCTACCAGATGTTTCTGGAGTACGAGGCAACCGTGAACTCAGGGCTTACATTCAAAACACCCGAGATGATTACTTGTGTCCTTGATTTTGGCGATAGAGGATCCAGAATTGAAATGGACTTGTCGTGCCATATTTTAGTTTAAACTATCGAGAGGACCAGAATGTTGCGGGGCATCTGGAATGAGTGATTCCTAATACGCACATAGGATACAGCTCTGAAAAATATGGAGACTTCAAAGTCTGAGTCTTGTAGGCCTTATCAAGTCGCCCTGAACATTTTTGGAATTGAGGACTCGTGTAAACCACATCCTTTATCTTCCTTTGCAAGAGTCCCTGTAGTTTCCTGTATATGAGGACTCCCAATTTCCAGATACTCGCTTCGAATTCCTCATTCTTGTTTAGCCCTTAGCATGACACCCAGTAGATTTTCGGCATGGAGGACTCGTGAAAACCAGATTCCTTATCCTTTCTTAGGTAGTGTCGTTTCCTGTGTATGAAGACTCCCATTACCGAGATTCCTGCTTTGAAACTCTGATTCTTGTTTAGTTCTTAGAACGACGCCCTGTAGATTTTTCGAATCGAGGACATGTGTCACCCAGATTCCTTGTACGTCCTTAGCAAAAGGTTGTGAAGTTTCTTGTATATGAGGACTCAGATTCCCCAGATTCGTGCTTCAAATCCCTTATACGTTTTTCTCCTTTGGTAAGACCCCCTGTAGGTTTATGCGATTTTAGGACTCGTGTAGCCCAGATTCATTATTCTTCCGTAGTACGAGGCCACCTACTTTCCCATATATGAGGACACCTATTTCGCAGATTCATGCTTAATTCACTGCAATTCCCGAGATATTTCCTGATGAACATGTAATTCCATTTGTTTGGATATTAATAGAAAGACTCCCATATACTTTCTGGTAACTGTAATTCAAGCTTCCAGGTTCCCCTTAAAAAGACATCGTAAAAATGTGGAATATTCTAAACCCAATATCCCAATTTTCACCATCCTGACCACAGGATATTTCGCTATTTTCAGGAGACTTGAAGTGCGGGCTTTTTGTCAAAAAATGCCAGTTGATACCTGGGGAACTGGGTTATGGCCGAATATGTTGATAAGTAACAAACGAAATTTTAGGTTAAGATACTCGATTACAACTATCGAAAGGACCGGAAATTTCTTGGGTCTGTAATAAGATATTTCAGGTATCCACGCAGCAAGTAGCTCTGAAAAATGGAAGGACCTACAAGCCCAGAATCCTCATTAAACCTTATTAAGAAGATATATAGATTTTGACGATTGAGGACACCTGATCCTGCATTCGCTTCTCATTCTCAGCAAGAGCCTGATTTTCCCTGGCGATCTGGATTCCGAAATTCTGTATGCAAATACACAGATACTTAGCTGTTTCCCAGGGACGTGGAATCCGTGATTCCTGGTCACCTTTAAAAATATGTACTACAAGCATAGCAACCCCAATCCCCCAAGCCATATGAAATAGATTCACAATGGAAATTTAAGGATAACCTGGTACATCTTAAGACAAGAGTTACACACTAATGTGGCGAGATGATGGCTTAGTCCTTTAATCTGCCTTTAGTTGTGCTGAGAAACCCAATTGAATTGCATACACTTGTTCTTGATTACAACAATCAAGAGGACGAAAAGGTTACTGGGAATCTATAATAACACTTGTCGTTTAAAAGTGGCAACATTCTTTGAGGAACGTGGAGGAACAGAAGCCCAGATTACAGATAAGCCCTTATAACGGAACCTGTAGAAATGGATTGAGGTCTTCCTTAACCCACATTCCTTTTTTTTAGCATCAGGAAGACACCCGGACGTTTTCTGGTGACGTAGAAGTACAAACTCTTACATACCAAGACACATATGCCAAGAAGTTTCCCCGGGACCTGGAATCGAAGATTGCTGGTTCCCCCTTAAGAATACATCCCAAATGTGCAGAAACCTCTAATCCCATAGTCTCAATGCGAAAACGAATGTCCAGCAGTAGCTTCTGGACTATGACGTAAACCTAAAGCCAGTGATCACATTAACCAATGGCAGATGATTGTGTGGATTGTGGAATCTAGTCTTACAGGACCCTGTGAAAAAAATGGACCAGTAGGCCAGAATATCAGTTACAATGATCAAGAGGTGCAACACGTTCCTGGGGATCGGCAATGCCTGAATTGTGGTATGCATATAGGATGCTGCTCTGAATAATATGAGAACCAGGACTCCCCGATTCCAGATAAGCATTTGCTAAGGTCCCGGTCAATTCCTATGTATGAGCACTGCCTTAAGCCACGGATAATTTAGCAAATGCCCAGATATTTGCAAATTACATGGAAACCGAGTTTCCTGGTTCCTCTTAGGAAAAGTTTGTAGAAACTTTCAAGGGACACTGTGACCCAGATTCCTATGTCGGTTTAAGCAAAACGACAATATGTTTCATATTGGACTGGAAGTTTAGACTCTTGTATACCCATAGAAAGATGACAAAAATATGCCTGGGGACGTGCAATCTAAGAATCCTTGTTCCCTCCAAATAATACCTCCTAAAACAATTGAACACCTAACCCAAAGTCCTAATTGGGAACAGCAGAGCCTCACTTGTCGCAGTCCCGCTCCAACCTTGGAGGGAAGGGTTAGGACCCACACCGGAGAATAAGGAGATGGCACGAAGAGACCACTCGGAGGCAGTTCTTCCGGGAACAGTCTGATCAGGACTGAAGCCAAATTTTATTCGGACTCCTTCCAACTTATATACCATTTTCTATACCCTCCAGAAGTGTGATAATCACTCACTGGGGGCGTACAAGTTCCGTGCTTTACAAACTATGCTTCACAAGACGACCACAAGATCTGCAATTTCCAAGCAAACAATTCGAACTCCATGATGTCTGTCATGCTTACATTAAGGTCACAGGTGCACAATTTCAATACTAATCGTTCAAAGTGTTTTCCATAATGTTCAATGAATCATATTATACTCTTTGTTCTAAACCCTGATTAATACAAAAACTTTCTAAGTTAACTCTAGGTTCAATCCAAGTTCACTGACTCCTAATATTTTTTAATAGTTGATATTATCAACTTAACACTATAATCTATAAGTTTACTTAAATGACTTAATTTTTATTTATTCAATTAACCTATTATGACTCAACATATTGCCCTGTAATTCTATAACAATTAATTCAAATCTTATTCCTTACCATGACTTATATGAGTTTCATAAACCTAAACTTTAATTTTTATATGATCTAGTGATTGGACTTTAACCCAAAACTTAAATCTTTTTTCCCAGTACATTAATACATGGCTACGTGTAAAATTTCCTATTGTCATATTAGAAGCAAAAACAGCACCGTTGGGAAAATTTCGGTATACTAATCAAAGGATCATAAAATTGGCCTACAGGAACAGGAACTAAAGTCATAATCTGAGAAAAGGAAACTTAAAAGCTTAAACAAAACTTAAAAGTTTTCTATGAATGTTTATTACTGTTTAAATCTTTTTGATGGAAATTGTATAGTATTAAATGTATGTTTTATTCAAACAAGTCTATTCTAAAAATCAAATAGTAGCTGTCACACTCTTGGATAATGGGCTGCACGGTTACCATGACAATGACCTCGGGCTGAAGCAAACGGAGTTTCGGCATGTAATGAAACTAGAAAAACGTCCTGCCTGTCTAGAGGCAGGGCAATAAAACTATTATGGTAATTTAGTTTCTAATCTTAATCCTAGGAGAAACTGCCTTTGAGGACAAGAGCTAACTAACCAGTCTACCAGGAAATAGAAGTTAAAAAATATCTAGAAAGAAGTAAAACTTAGAAAGACAGAGAAAAATAATTCTGCTATGCACTTTCCATCAGGCATATTGATATTTATTATAAGTTTTACTGCCATGTATGCACACTGGTCACTAATCACACGCCAATATTATAGGTATAACTGATATCCTATGTCAGAGGTGATCCTCCAGATGGGCCTTTACAGGCCTCAGCCATGTAGCTATAGATGTTGGCTCCCAACACTCACTAGTTTCTGGAGTATGAGGTCACACTGAAGTCAGGTCTTACATACAAAAAAATCCGAGAGAATATCTGGTGTCCTGTATCTGAAATCAGAGGTTCCGAGTATCTAAATGGACTTGTAGTTCCAGATTCTCGTTCACAACTATCAAGAGTACCAGAGTGTTGCTGGAGTCCAGGAAGGATTGATTCGTAATATCCACATACCATATACCTCTAAAACATGAGGGGTGCTCAAAGCCCTGATCTTGTTTAGCCCTTAGAAAGACGCGCTGTAGATTTTCGGTATCGAGGACCCATGTAGACCAGATTCTTTGTTCACCCTTCGCAAGAGTCATGAAATTTCCTGTATATGAGGAATTCCATACCCAGATTCCTGCCTAATTCTCCGGAAGATACCAGGATAATTCTTGGTGATGTAGAATTCAAGTAGTTTGGATGTCAATCGAAAGACCTCCAGAAGTTTCCTGGGCAATTTGAATCCAGATTCCTGGTTCACTTGTACAAGACACACTTACAATATGGGGACCTAAAAGCCCAGATTCCTGATTAAACCTCATCAAGAGGCCCGTTAGACTTTGGAGAATGAGAACTCAAGAACCCGGATTCCCTTTTCGTTCTCAGCAAGATGCCTTGATTTTCCCTGTCCATATGTATTCCAAAACTCTGTATGCAAAAAGACAGATGCCCATAATTTTCCTAGGTTTGGGGAATCCGTGATTCCTGGTTATCTTTCAAAATGCTTACTAAACATTTGGCAACTACAAAGCACTCGGCCCCTCTCAAAATAATAGGACAAATGGAAATTTGAGAATTACAAAGTTCATCTTGAGACCAAGAGTTACATGCAAATATGGCGAGATGATCCCTTTTGTGCTGGAATCTGGCCTTAGTTGTCCTGTGGAACCCAACGAACTTGCAGTGTGAGATACACGTTTACTACTACCAAGAGGACCAGAATGTTGCTGGAGTCCTGAATTGACTGATTAATAATATCCAGATGCTAAATAGCCCCAAAACATGAGGGGAGCTAGAAGGGCTGATTCTTGTTTGTTCAGTACCAAGACGTCCTGAGAATTTTTTCGGATTGAGGACTCGTATAACACAGATTCCTTATTCTTCATTCACTGGAGGCCGTGTGGTGTCCTGTATATGAGGACTCCCTTTCCCCAGATTCCTGTTTTGAAACCATGATTCTTGTTTAGTCTTTAGCAAGACGCCATGTAGGTTTTGGGACTAAGGAACCATGTAATACAGATTCCTTATTTTTCCTTAGGAAGAGGCCTCGAAATTTCCTGTTATGAGGAGTATTACCCACATTCCTACTTCTAATCCCTTATTCTTGTTTAGCCCTTAGTAAGTGGCCCTGGAGTTCTTTTGGGATAGAGAACACGTGCAACCCAGATTCCTTATTCTTTCATAGGAAAAGGCCGTGTATTTGCCTGTATATGAGGACCCCATTTCCGCAGATTCATGCTTCAAAAATCTTGATTCGTGTTTACCCCTTAGCAAGACGCCCTGAAGTTTCAAGGGATTAAGGACACGTTTAACACAGATTCATTATTCTTTCTTAGCAATAGGAAGTCCAGTTTCCTATATATTTGAGGAATCCCATACCCAGATTTCTACATTAAAAACCTGATTCATGGTTACCTCTTAGTAAGACACCCTGTGGATTTTTGGGCTGGGTCTCGTGCAACCAAAATTCGTTATTCTTCCAAAGCAAGACGCCATGTAGTTTCCTGTATATGAGGACACCCATTACCCAGATTCCTGCTACGTTCTCAGCAAGGTGCTTAGATATTTCCTGGTGACCCAGAATTCCAGTTGTTTGGATATCAAGAGAAAGACTCCCATAAGGTTTTTGGGGAACTGGAATCCAAGATTCCTGGTTCCCCTTAACAAGACGTCCCCAAAATGTGGACTCTCCTAAACCCATGTCCCAATTTCCACCAGCCAGACCACAGGAAATTTCGGTACTTTGATGTTACCTGAATCGAGGGATTTTGTACCAATATGCCGTTTGATTTCTGGGGTACCTGATTATGGTCCTAGTTTTTCATAAGACATAAAAGGATATTTGGGACAGATACCCGATTACAACTATCAAGAGAATAGAATGTTCCTGGGGATTGGTAATGATTGATTAAGGGTATCTACGGAGCTAGTAACTCTGAAAAATGTAGGGAACCTGAAGCCCAGATTGCTGATTAAACCTTATCAAGAGGCCCTGTAGATCCTGGCGAAAGAGAACTACTGGAACCGGATTTCATTTTCGTTCTCAAGAAGAAGCCATGATTTTCCCTCATGATGTGGATCAAAAAACTGTATACAAATAGGCAGATGCCCAGAAATTACCTAGGGTCGTGGAATCCATGAATCCTGGTTGCACTTAGCAGTACTTAATAAATATTTGGCAACCTCAAATCACCAGGACCCTAT
This sequence comes from Carlito syrichta, assembly GCF_000164805.1. NCBI lineage: Eukaryota > Metazoa > Chordata > Mammalia > Primates > Tarsiidae > Carlito > Carlito syrichta. The sequence continues at coordinate 12,057 of NW_007259524.1, read as the reverse complement.
CGTAATAGAAGGACAAACAGAAGTTTTAGGATTGCAATGTACCTCTTAAAGCGATAGTTACATACAAATATGGTGATAAGATTCTTTGGGTCCTGGAATCTGTCCTTTGTTGTCCTGAGGAACACAACGGACTTCAGGGTCCGCATTCTCAGTTACAACTATCAAGGAAACCAGAAGATTGCAGAGAATCTATAATGACAAAATTGTCATATCCAAGAGGTCTGTAACCCTAAAGAATGTGTGGAAATGGAATACCAGATTCCAGATTAGCCATGGTAAGGTGTCCATGTAGAATTATTGGATTGGCGTCACCCGTAACCCAGATTCTTTTTGTTCTCAGGAAGACTCCCGGAAGTTACCTGGTGACGTGGAAGTACAACCTCTTATATACCAACAATCATAATCCCAAAAGGTCAGAAGTTCCCTGGAATACAAGATTGCTGGGTCCCTTTTAAGAATACGTGCTAAATATTGGGGAACACCTAATCTCAAGTTACGAATATCAATCCAAAATTCCAGTAGTAGTTTCTGGATTAGGAGGTAAACCTGAAGTCAGAAATTACACGAAAAATGGCGACATGATTCTTCGGATTGTGGAATCTGGCCTTACAGCCTCCTGCCAAAAAAGCCGAGCAGATGGCCAAATTCTCTGTTACAGCTAAGAAAAGGGGCAGCTGGTTCCTTGGAATCGGTAATGACAGATTTGTGGTACATATACAGGAATTACTTCTGAAAAGTTTGGGGACTGGGACTCCAAATTCCTGATGAACATGTAGAAAATTCCTGGATGCTTCTAGGTATGACAACTACCTTAAGCCAGGGAAAAATTAACAAATGCCCAGAAGTTTGCTGTTCACATGCAATCTGATTTTCCTTGTCCATATTGGTAACATGAGTAGAAACGTTCTGGAGACATAGTGTCCGAGATTCCTTTATCGTTCTTGGAAGAACGACCAGATGTTTTCCCGTTTCCTAGATGTCCAGACACGTGGCTCCAAATAGAGACACTCCAGAATGCTCTTATGTATTTGTAAACCAAGAACCTGGTGCCCTCCCAAAAATACCTTCTAAACATGGTCCAACATCTAAACCCAAGGCCTTAATTCCGAATAGCTGAACTACCAGAAGTTTCTGGAGTAGGAGGTAATGCTGAACTCAGGGCTTACATTCAAAACACCCGAGATGATTACTTGTGTCGTTGATTTTGGCGTTAGAGGATCCAGAATCTACATGGATTTCTAGTGCCATATTATCGTTTAAACTATTGAGAGGACCAGATTGTTGCAGGACTTCTGGAATGAGTGATTCCTAATACACACATAGGATACAGCTCTGAAAAACATGGGTACTTCGAAGTCCGAGTCTTTTAGGCCTTACCAAGTCGCCCTGAACATTTTTGGAATTTAGAACTCATGTAAACCACATTCTTTATTCTTCCTTAGCTAGAGCCCATGTAGTTTCCTGTATATGAGGACTCCCAATCCCCAGACACTTGCTTCGAAATCCTCATTCTTGTTTAGCCCATAGCAAGACACCCAGTAGATTTTTGGCATGGAGGACTCGTGAAAACCAGATTCCTTATCCTTTCTTAGGTAGAGGCTGTGTCGTTTCCTGTGTATGAAGACTCCCATTACCGAGATTCCTGCTTTGAAACTCTGATTCTTGTTTAATTCTAAGAAAGATGTCCTGTAGATTTTGCGAATCGAGGACATGTGTCACCCAGATTCCTTGTTCGTCCTTAGCAAGAGGTTGTGAAGTTTCCTGTATATGAGGACTCCCATTCCCCAGATTCGTGCTTCAAATCCCTAATACATTTTTCGCCCTTAGTAAGACTCCCTGTAGGTTTTTGAGATTTGAGGACTCGTGTAACCCAGATTCATTATTCTTCCGTAGTAAGAGGCCACTTAGTTTCCCATATATGAGGACTCCTATTTCGCAAATTCCTGCTTAATTCACAGCAATTCCCGAGACATTTCCTGATGAACATATAAATCCATCTGTTTGGATATTAACAGAAAGCCTCCCATTTACTTTCTGGTAACTGTAATTCAAGCACCCAGGTTCCCCTTAAAAAGACATCGTAAGACTGTGCAATATGCTAAACCCAATATCCCAATTTCTACCATCCTGACCACAGGAAAATTCGCTATTTTCAGGAAACTTGAAGCACGGGATTTTGTCGCAAAATGCCAGTTGATACCTGGCGAACTGGATTATGGCCAAAGATGTTGATAAGAAACATGAAATTGTAGGTTCAGATAATTGATTACAACTAACGAAAGGACCGGAATCTTCTTGGATCTGTAATAAGAGATTTCAGGTATCCACGTAGCAAGCAGCTCTGAAAAATGGAAGGAGCTACAAGCCCAGAATCCTCATTAAACCTTATCAAGAGGCCATATAGATTTTGACGATTGAGAACACCTGATCCTGCATTCACTTCTCATTCTCATCAAGAGCCTGATTTTCCCTGGCGATCCGGATTCCTAAATTTTGTATACAAATACACAGATACCTAGCTGTTTCCCAGGGACGTGGAATCTGTGATTACTGGTCACCTTTAAAAATATATACCACAGGCATAGCAACCCCAACCCCCCAAGCCATATCAAATAGATTCACAACGGAAGTTTAAGTATTACAGGGTACATCTTAAGACAAGGGTTACACACTAATGTGGCGAGATGATGGCTTAGTCCTGTAATCTGCCTTTAGTTGTGCCGAGAAAACCATTTGAATTGCATACACGTGTTCTTGATTACAACAATCAAGAGGACTAGAAAGTTGCTGGGAATCTATAAAGACACTGGTCCTTTCCAAGTGGCAACATGCTTTGAAGAATTTGTAGGAATAGAAGCCCAGATTCCAGATAAGTCCTTATAACGGAGCCTGTAAATATGGATTGAGGTCTTCCCTAACCCACATTCCTTTTTTTTAGTATCAGGAAGACGCGAGGACGTTTTCTGGTGACGTAGAAGTACAAACTCTTACATAACAATACACATATGCCAAGAAGTTTCCCCGGGACCTGGAATCGAAGATTGCTAGTTCCCCCTTAAGAGTACATCCTAAATATGTGGAAACCCCTAATCCCATATTCTCAATGTTAAAATGGATGTCCAGCAGTAATTTCTGGACTATGAGGTAAACCTGAAGCCAGTGATCACGTTAACAAATGGCAGATGATTGCGTGGATTATGGAACCCGTTCTTACAGGACCCTTTGAAACAAATGGACCAGTAGGCCAGATTCTCAGTTACAAAGATCAAGAGGTGCAACACGTTCCTGGTCAACAGCAATGCCTGAATTGTGGTATGCATATAGGACGCTGCTCTGAATAATATGAGAACCAGGACTCCCAGATTCCAGATTAGCATTTGCTAAAGTCCCTGTCAATTCCTACGTATGAGCACTGCCTTAAACCACGGATAATATAGCAAATGCCCAGATATTTGCAAATTACATGGAAACCGAGTTTCCTGGTTCCTCTTAGGTAAAGTTTGTAGAAACATTCAAGGGACACTGTGATCCAGATTCCTATTTCGGTCTAAGCAAAACGACGAGATGTTTCCTGTTGGCCTGGAAGTCCAGACTCTTGTAAACCCCTAGAAAGATGACAAGAATATGCCTGGGGACGTGGAATCTAAGATTCCTGGTTCTCTTCCAATAATACCTCCTTTAAAAAATTGAACACTTAAACTCAAAGTCCTAATAACGAACAGCGGAGCCATAGTAGTTTCTGGTGTATGAGGTAACACTGAAGTGAAGGCTTACATAGAAAAAATCCGAGAGAATTACTTGTGTCATGGATCTGGAAGCAGAGGTTCCGAGTATCTGACTGGACTTGTAGTGCGAGATTCTCAGTCACAACTATCAAGAGTACCAGAGTTTTGCTGAAGTCCAGGTATGATTGATTCGTAATATCCACATAACAAACTGCTCTAAAACATGAGGGGTGCTCGAAGTTCTGATTTCCTTTAGCCCTTAGCAAGACACACTGTAGATTATCGGTGTTTAGGACCCATGCAACCCAGATTCCTTATTTATCCTTCGCAAGAGTCATGAAGTTTCCTTTATATGAGCATTCGCATTACACGGATTCCTGCTTCATTCTGAGCAAGACAGTGAAATGTTTTGTGATGATGTAGAATTCAAGTTGTATGAATATCAATTGAAAACCCCCAGATGTTTCCTAGGCAACTGGAATCCAAGATTCCTGGTTCCCTTTTACAAGACACTCTAATAATATGGGGACCTAGAAGCCCAGATTCCAGGTTAAACCTCATTGACAGGCCCTGTAGTCTTCAGCGATTGAGAACTCCAAGAAACTGGATTATCTTTTTGTTCTCAGCAAGATGCCTTGATTTCCCTGTCTATGTGTATTCCAAAACCCTGTATACAAAAAGACAGATGCCAAAAATTTTCCTAGGGACGGGAATTCCATGATTCCTGATTACCTTTATCAATGCTTACAAAACATTTGGCAACTGCAAAATCCTCATCACCTCTCAAAATAAAAGGATAAATGGAAGTTTGAGAAGTGCAAGTTTCATCTTGAGACCAGGAGTTACATCCAAATATGGCAAGATGATCCTTTATGTGCTGGAATCTAGCCTTAGTTGTCCCGAGGAACCTAACGGTCTTGTAGTGCCAGATACCCGTATAGAACTGTCATGAGGACCAGAATCATGCTGGATTCCTGAATTGACTGATTACTAACATCCACATGCTAAAGAGTTCCAAAACATGAGAGGAGCTCGAATCTCTGATTCTTGTTTGTCTAATAAAAGCATCCTGAGAATTTTTTCGCATTAAGGACTCGTGTAACACAGATTCATAATTCTTCCTTGCTGGAGGCCGTGTAGTGTCCTGTATATGAGGACTCCCTTTCCCCAGATTCCTGTTTTGGAACCCTGGTTCTTGTTCAGCCCTTATCAAGACGCCATGTAGATTTTGTGATTGAGGAACCGTGTAAAACAGATTCCTTATTTTTCTTTAGCAAGAGACCTCTAAGTTTCCTGTTATGAGGAGTTTTACCCACATTACTGCTTCGAATCCCTTATTCTTGTTTAGCCCTTAGAAGAGGCCCTGTAGTCCTTTGGGATAGAGAACATGTGCAACCCAGATTTCTTATAA
>NW_007259524.1:4312-6757 GCF_000164805.1 Carlito syrichta | reverse complement strand
AGGACATGTGTAACCAAGATTCCTTATTCTTTCTTAGCAATAGGCAGTCCAGTTTCCTGTATTTGAGGACTCCCACTACCCAGATTCCTACATTAAAAACCTGATTCATGGTTACCTCTTAGTAAGATGCCCTGTGGATTTTTGGGCTGAGGACTCATGCAACCAAAATTCCTTATTCTTCCTTAGCAAGAGGCCGTGTAGTTTCCTGTATATGAGGACTCCCATTACCCAGATTCCTGCTACATTCTCAGCAAGGCGCTGAGATATTTCCTGGTGACCAAGAATTCCAGTTGTTTGGATATCAAGAGAAAGACTCCCATAAGGTTATTGGGAACTGGAATCCAAGATTCCTGGTTCCCCTTTCAAAGACCTCCCCAAAATGTGTATTCTCCTAAACCCATGTCCCAATTCCCACCAGCCTGACCACAAGAAATTTCTGTAGTTTGAGGTAACCTGAATCGAGGGATTTTGTACCAATATGCCATTTGATTCCTAGGGTACTTTATTATGGTCCTGGATGTTCATAAGGCACAAAAGGATATTTGGGCCAGTTCCTCGATAACAACTATCAAGAGAATAGAATGCTCCTGGAGATCTGCAATGACCTACTAAGACACAATAGGATATTTGGGCCAGATTCACGATTACAACTATGAAGAGAATAGAAAGTTCCTGGAGATCTGTAACGAATGATTGAGGGTATTTATGGAGCTTCTAGCTCTGAAAAATGTAGGGACTCTGAAGAACAGATTGCTGATTAGTCCTTATCAAGGGGGCCTGTAGATTTTGGTGAATGAGAACTCGTAAAACCCGATTTCTTTTTCATTCAATGCAAGATGCCCGGATTTTCCATCGTGATGTGGATCCAAAAACTCTGTATACAAATAGGCAGATGCCCAGAAATTAACTAGGGTCGTGGAATCCATGAATCCTTGTTACACTTAAGATTATGTAATAAATATTTGGGAGCCTCAAAACACCATGCCACTATCGGAAAAGAAGGACAAACAGCAGTTTGAGGATTATAAGGTACATCTTAAGGGGATAGTTACATACAAATATAGTGATAAGATACCTTGGGTCCTGGAATCTGGCCTTTGTTGTCCTGAGGAACCAAATGGACTTGAGGGTCCACATTCTTGGTTACAACTATCAAGAAGACCAGAAGCTTGCTGATAATCTATAATGACAAAATTGTCATTCCCCAGAGACCTGTAGCCCTAAAGAATGTGTGGAAATAGAATCCCAGATTCCAGATTAGCCATTATAACGTGTGCACATTGAATTATTAGATTGGAATCCACCGTAACCCAGATTCTTTTTGTTCTCAACAAGACTCATGGAAGTTACCTGGCGACGTGGAAGTTCAAACTCTTATATACCAATAATCATGAGCCCAAAAGGTCAGAAGGGCCCTGGCATCCAAGATTGTGGATCCCCTTCAAGAATACGTCCTAGAAGCTGGGCTCGGTGGCTCAACCTGTAATACCGTGCCTTTGGGAGGCTGAGGTGAGTGGATTGCCTGAGTCTGCGGGTTCGAGACCCGCCTGGGCAGCGAGACCTCATCTCTACAATAAATAAAAAAATCAGCCGGGCGTGGTAGCGCATGCCTGTAATTCCAGCTACTCGGAAGACTGAGGCAGAAAGATCGCTGGACCCCAGCAGGTTGAGGCTGCGGTGGCTGGGAGTGGCCACTGCACACCAGTCTGGGCGACAGAGTGAGACTCCAACTCAAAAAAAAAAAAAAGAATACGTCCTAAATATTTGGGAACACCTAATCCCAAGTTACAAATATCAATACAAAATTCCATTAGTAGTTTATGGATTAGGAGGTAAACCTGAAGTCAGAAATTACACGAAAAATGGCGACATGATTCCTTGGGTTGTGGAATCTGGCATTACAGCCTCCTGCAAAAAAACCCGAGCAGATGGCCAGATTCTCTGTTACAACTAAGAAGAGGAGCAGCAGGTTCCTGGGAATTGGTAATGACAGATTTATGGTACGTATACAGGAATTAGTTCTGAAAAGGGTGGGGACTGGGACTCCAAATTCCCGATTAGCATTTAGAAAATTCCTGTAGGCTTCTAGGCATGAGAACTACCTTAAGCCAGGGAAAAATTAACCACTGCCCAGAATTGTGCTGACCACATGCACACTGATTTTCCTTGTTCCACATTGGTAACATGAGTACAAGCTTTTTGGGGACATAGTGTCCGAGATTTCTGTATCGTTCTCTGAAGAACGGCCAGATGTTTCCTTGCTCCCTAGATGCCCAGACTCGTGGCTCCCAATAGAAAGACTCCAGAACCCTCCTATGGACTTGTGAACCAAGACCCTGGTGCCCTCCCGAAAATACCTTCTAAACGTGGTCCAACATCTAAATCCAAGTTCCTAATTCCGAATAGCTGAACTACCAGAAGTTTCTGGAATACGTGGTAACCCTG
>NW_007259524.1:2870-4292 GCF_000164805.1 Carlito syrichta | reverse complement strand
CATTCTTGTTTAGCCCTTAGCAAGATGCCCAGTAGATTTTTGGCATTGAGGTCTTGGGAACACCATATTCCTTATGCTTTCTTAGGTAGAGGCTGTGTAGTTTCCTGTATATGAAGACTCCCATTACCGAGAGTCCTGCTTCAAAACCCTGATAATTGTTTATCCCTTAGAAATATGCACTGAAGATGTTTTGGATCGAGGACATGTGTCACCCAGATTTGTTGTTCATCCTTAGCCGGAGGTTGTGAAATTTCCTGTATATGAGGGCTCCCATTTCCCAGATTCGTGCTTCAAATCCCTGATACTTTTTCTCCCTAAATAAGACTCCCTGTAGGTTTTTGGAATATGTGGACTCGTGTAACACAGATTCCTTATTCTTCCGTAGTAAGAGGTCATGTAGTTTCCCGTATATGAGGATTCCCGATTCGCAAATTCCTCCTTAATTCTCAGAAATATGCGAGATATTTCCTGGTGAACATAGAATCCAGTTGTTTGGATATCAATAGAAAGACTCCCATAGAGTACCTGGGAACTGTAATCCAACCTTCCAGGTTCCCCTTAACAAGACATCGTAAAAATGTGTAATATTCTAAACCCAATATCCCAATTTCCACCAGCCTCACCACAGGAAATTTCGGTATTTTGAGGTAACCTCATGTAAGGAATTTTGTCAGAAAATGCCAGTTGATTCCTGGGGAACTGAATTATGACCGACGTTGTGGATAAGAAACAAACGAAATTGTAGGTTCAGATACTCAATTGCAACCATTGAAAAGACCGGAATCGCTTGGATCTGTAATAAGAGATTTTAGGTATCCACGTAGCAAGTAGCTGTGCAGAATGTAAGGACCTACAAGCCCAGATTCCTCATTAAACCTTATCAAGATGCCATAAATTTTAATTATTGAGGACCCCTGATCCCACATTCTCTTCTCCTTCTCAGCAAGAGACTGATTTTCTCTGGGGATTTGTATTTCAAAATTCTGTATGCAAAGAGACAGATGTCCAGCTGTTTCCCAGGGACGTGGAATACGTGATTCCTGGTTACCTTTAAAAATATGTCCTACATGCTTAGCAACCACAACCCCCCAGTCCATATCAAGTAGATTCACAAATGTAAATTTTAGGATTACAGGGTACATCTTAAGAGAAGAGTTACACACAAATATGGCTAGATGATGCCTTAGTCTTGTAATCTGCCTTTAATTGTTCCGAGAAACCCAACTGAATTGTATGGACTGTTTCTTTGTTGCAACAAACAAGAGGACCAGAAAGTTGCTGGGAATCTATAATGACACTTGTCCTTTCCAAGTGGCAACATGCTCTGAAGAATTTGGAGAACTAGAAGCCCAGATTCCAGATAAGTCCTTATAACGGAGCCCTGTAGAAATGGATTGAATCCTCCCATAAACCTCATTCCTT
>NW_007259524.1:0-1363 GCF_000164805.1 Carlito syrichta | reverse complement strand
CCTGATCTTGTTTAGTCTTTAGCTTTTTGTGATTGAGGAACAGCATAAAACAGATTCATTATTTTTTCTTAGGAAGAGGCCTCGAAGTTTCCTTTTATGAGGAGTATTACTCACATTCCTGCTTCGAATCCCTTATTCTTGTTTAGCCCTTAGCAAGAGGCTCTGTAGTACTTTTGGGACAGAGAACACGTGCAACCCAGATTCCTTATTCTTTCTTAGCAAAAGGCCATGTATTTGCCTCTATACGAGGACCCCATTTCCGCAGATTCATGCTTCAAAAACCCTGATTTGTGTTTATCCCTTAGCAAGACACCCTGAAGTATTTTAGGGATTGAGGACATGTGTAACCCAGATTCCTTATTCTTTCTTAGCAATAGGCAGTCCAGTTTCCTGTGTTTGAGGACTCCCACTACCCAGATTCCTACATTAAAAACCTGATGCAAGTTTACCTCTTAGTCAGACGACCTGTGGATTTTTGGGCTGAGGATTCGTACAACCAAAATTCCTTATTTTTTCTTAGCAAGAGGCCATGTAGTTTCCTGTATATGAGGACTCCCATTACCCAGATTCCTGCTACATACTCAGCAAGGCACTGAGATAGTTCCTGGTGACCTAGAATTCCAGTTGTTTGGATATCAAGAGAAAGGCTCCCGTAAGTTTATTGTGGAACTGGAATACAAGATTCCTAGTTCCCTTTAACAAGATTTCCCCAAAATGTAGACTCTCCTAAACCCATGTCCCAGTTTCCACCTGCCCGACCACGACAAATTTCTGTAGTTTGTGGTTTCCTGAATCGAGGGACTGTGTATCATTTGCCATTTGCCTCCTGGGATACCTGATTATGGTCCTAGATATTAATAAGACACAAAAGGATCTTTAGGCCAGATCCTCTATTACAACTATCAGGAGAATAGTATGTTCCTAGGAATCTGTAATGACCGATTAAGGGTATCTCCAGTGCTAGTAGCTCTGAAAAATGTAGGGATGCTGAAGCCCAGATTGCTGATTAAACCTTATCAAGATGCTCTGTAATTTCTGTCGAATGAGAACTCCTAGAACCAGAGATCCTTTTCGTTCTCAGCAATATTCCCTGATTTTCCCTCGTGATGTGGATCCAAAAACTCTGTATACAAATAGGCAGATGCCCAGAAATTACCTAGTGTCATAGAATCCATGAATCCTGGTTACCCTTAACAGTACGTAATAAATATTTGGCAACCTCAAAACACCAGGCCCCTATCGGAATAGAAGGACAAACAGAAGTTTTAGGATTACAAGGTCCATCATAAGGCAATAGTTACATACAATTATGGTGATAAGATTCTTTGGGTCCTGGAATCTGCCCTTTGTTGTCCCAAGGAAC
>NW_007259523.1:0-10008 GCF_000164805.1 Carlito syrichta | reverse complement strand
AGCTAGTTAAATCAGCTGGCAAGCCAGCTGGCTACCTTGTAGTGACCTTGCTAAGTCAAGTTGGCTGGCCAATATGGGTAGCTAATTAAATCAGCTTGGTAAGTCAGCTCTCTGTCCAGTGGCTAGACAGGTAGAAAGCTAGTTTAGTCAGTTGGCTAGCCAGCTGGATAATTAGTTAAGTCAGCTAGTTTAGGCACCTGTCTGGCCAACTGCCTAGCTTGTTCATGAAGTAGTTAGTTCAGCCTGCTTACCAGCTTCCTAGCTAGTTTAGTTACCTGGTTTAGTCAGTTGGCTAGCCTGCTCCCTTTCTAGTCAAAAAGCTAGTCAATTCAGATGGCTAGACAGCTGGCTATCTAGATATTTCAGCTAGTTAAGTCAGCTGGGTAGCTAGGTAGCCAGTTAGTTAAGTCAGCTATTTATGTCAACTTGCTAGCTAGTTAAGTCAGCTAGTTAAGTCGGTTAGCTAACTAGCTGGATAACTAGGTAGCTAGCTAGTTATTTTAGATGGTTAAGTCATCTGGCTATTTAGGAAACTAGCTAGTTAGTCAGCTAGTTGAGTGAGCTGGTTAGCGAGTTAATCAGTTTGTTAAGTCAGCTGGCTAGCCAGCAGCCTAGTTGGGTAGCTAGCTAGTTAAGTCAGCTGGCTAGCCAGCTGGTTAGCTAGGTAGCTAGGTTAAGTCAGTTGGCAAGCCAGCAGGATACGTAGGTAGCTAGCTATTTAAGTCAGCTGGCTAGCGACCTGGCTAGTTAAGGATGTCAGCTAGTTCAGTAAGCTGGCTTGCCAGGTGGCTAACCAGTTAAATCAGGTATTTGAGTCAGCTGCCTAGCCAGCTGGATAGTTGATTAAGTCAACTCATTAATTGAAGTGTCTAGCCAACTGGCTAGCTAGGTAACTACATAGTTAACTCAGCTGTCTAGCCACTGGCTAGCTGGTTAAGTCAGCTAGTGAAGTCAGCTGGCTAGCCTCCTTGGGAGGTAGGTAGCTAGCTAATTAAGTCAGCTGGCTAGCCTGCTGGCTAGGTAGTTAAGGTGGCGTGTTAAGTGACCTGGCTAACAGACTGTCTAGCTAGGTGGCTAGCTAGTTAAGCCAGCTGTCTAGCCGGATGGCTATCTACATAAGTCAGCTAGCTAAGTTAGCTGGTAAGTCGGCTGGCTAGCTGGGTTGCTGGCAAATTAAGCCAGCTGATTAGCAGGCCTATCAGGTAGGTGGCCAGCTAGTTCAGTAGGCTGGCTAGCAGCTGATGAGCAGGGTGGCCCGCTAGTTAAGGTGGCTGGTTATACGTCTGTCCCGCCAGCCACCTGGCTATTTAAGCCAGCTTGCTTGCCTGCTGGCCTGCCCACTAGCTAGATTGCAGGCTACCTAGCCAGCTACTCCACCAGGTAGCTAGCTAGGTAAGCCAGTTGACAAACCATCTAAGCAACCCAGTAGCTAGCTAGTTATGTCAGCTGACTAGCCAGCTAGCCAGCCAACTAGCTAGTCAGCCAGTAAAGTCAGCTAGCTATCCAGTTAGCTAGTTAAGTCCCCTGGCAAGTCAGCTAACGATTCAGCTAGCTAGATAAGTCAACTAGCTACTCAGGTTGCTACTCAGCTAGCTAGTTCAGTCAGCTAGCTAGTCAGCTAGATTGTCAGCCAGATAGTTAAGTCAGCAAGCCAGCTAACTAGCTAGTTAGCTAGCTAGTTAAGTCAGCTAGCTAGACAGATTGATACCTTGTTCGCTAACTAGTGATTTCAGCTTGGTAGCCAGCTTTCCAGTCAGCTAGCAAGTTATGACAGCTAGCCAATCAGCTAATTACTTAGCTAAGTAATCGACTAGCCACTCAACCAGTTGATCAGATAACTAGTGGGCTCTCTCTCTCTTCATCAGGTCAGCTAACTAATCAGCACGTTCGCCTGCCAACCAGTCACCCAATTAGCCATCTCGCTCACCTGCCAACAGGTCAGTTACTTGCAGGTTCACTCGAAGGCCAACACCTCAGGTAACTAGTCGGCTTGCTCATTAGCTGATTTATTAAATCAGCTCACTGGTTGAAAAACTCACTGGCTGAGTAATTAAGGCAGCTCACCCATCGGTTCGCTTGATGGCTGACTAGCTAAGTCGGCTTACCAGTAGGCTCAATCACTTCATCAACTAGTTAAGTCTCTGACCAGCGGGCTCACTAGCCAGCCGACTAAATCAGCTGACCAGTCAACTCACATGCCAGCTGAATAATTGAGTCAGCTGAACAGTCGGCTCACTCACCGGTCGACTTGTTAAGTCACCTGAAGAGTCGGCTCACTCACCGGCTGACTTGTTAAGTCAGCTTACCAGTCGGCTAACTCTCCAGCCGATTAGTTAAGTCAGCTAAGCAGCGGGCCGAGTAGCCAGCCAACTAGTGATTTCACCTAACCAATCGGTCGACAAGTCGGCCAACTTATCAGCTGAGAAGTTAGCTCTGCTAACTAAGTGGCCAAATAATTAAGTCAGCCAACTAGTCAGCCTATTATTCGGCCGACTAGTTAGGTCAGGAAAGCAGCCAGCCAACTAGTTAATCATGTTAACTAGTTGATCAACTCGTCAGTCAACTTGTTGACCCAGCTAACTAGTCGGCCGACTAGAGAGCCACCTTGTGAAGCCAGAAAATGAGTTGGCCGAGTAGTCAGCCAAAGTGTTAAATGAGCTAACTAGTCGGGCGACTCATCAGCCAGCAAGTTATGTAACATAGCTAACTCGTTATCCAACTAGTTAAGTCAACCAGTTAACATGCTTACCAACTTGTTAAAACAGCTAACTGGTTTACCAGCTCAATAAATCAGCTAGTTATCTCATTAGTCAACTAGTTAAGTCAGCTAGTTAAGTCATCTAGCTAACCAGTTAGCTAGCTAAGTCAGCTAGCTCAGTCAGCTAGCTCATTAGTTAGCTAAATATATAAGTGAGCTACTTAAGTCAGCTACCTAACTACTTAGGTAATTAGATAAGTCATCTAGTTATTCAGCTAGTTAAATAGTTAGTTAACTATTTAATTCAGGTATTCAAGTCAGCTAGCTAACTAGTTAAGACAAGCTTGCTAAGAATTAAGTCACCTAAATAAGTCAGCTAGTTAAGTCAACATTCTAATTTAGTCAGCTAGTTAAGACAGCTAGCTACCTAGTTAGCTTACGGGTTAAGTCAGCAGGTTGAGTCAGGTTGTTAGCTAGGCAACTAATGGGTTAAGTCAACTGGTTGAGTCAGCTAGCTAGCAAGTTAGAAAACGGGTTGAGTCACCTAGTTGAGTAGGGTAGCTAGCCATTTTGATAACGAGTTAAGTCAGCTGGATGAGTCAACTAGCTACTTATTTAACGCATTAAGTCAGCTAGTTGTGTCAGCTAGGTAGCTCATTAGCTAATGAGTTAAGTCAGATAATTAAGTCACCTAGCTAGCACTTTAGATAACTAGCAAAGTGAATAGTTAGCAAGCTGGTTAAGTCAGCTAGCTAGACAGCTAACTATTTAAATAAGATTGCTAGCTGGTAGTTAGCTAGTTAGTTAAGTATTCAAGTCAACTGGGAAGCTACGAATCTGGCTAGTTAGCTAACTATTTAAGCCAGCTGGTTAGCCAGGTAGGTAGCTGGTTAAGGCAGCTAGATAAATAAGCAGGATAGGCAGCTGGCTTGCTAGATAGCAAGTTATTTTAGTAAGTTGGTTAACCAGCTGGAAAGCTGGTTAATTCAGCTAGTTAAGAGAACTGGCTAGCCAACTGGTAAGGTAGGTGCCTAGGTAGTTAAGTCAGCTAGATAGCTAAATGGCTAGCTAGTGATGTCAGTGAGTTAAGTCAGTTGGCTAGCCAACTGGCTACCTGGTTAAGTCAGCTAGTTTAGTCAGCTGTTTTGCCAGGTGAATAAGTAGGTAGGTCAGCTTGCTAGCAAGCAGGATAGCTATTCAATTCACCTAGTTAAATCAGCTGGCTAGCCTGCTGGCTAGGTAGGCAGCTAGTTAGTTAAGTCAGCTGGCTAGCCTGCTTGCTAACTTAAATCAGCTAGGTAAGTCAGATGGCTAGACATTTGGCTAGATAGATAGTCAGCTAGTTAGCCAGCTGACTAGCTGGTCAAGTCAGTTGCTTATGTCAGTTGGCAACCTGCTGCCTAGCTAGTTAAGTCAACTTATTAAGTCTGTTGGCTATCCAGCTGTTTAGCTAGTTAAAAAGCTAATTAAGTCTGGTGTGTAGTCATCTGGCTAACTAGTTATTTCAGCTAGTTAACTCAGCTGGCTAGCTAGGAAGCAAGCTACATAAGACAGACAGATATGTCAGCTAGCTAGCTAGTTATTTCTGCTAGTTAAGTCGGGTGGTTAGCTAGATAGCTAGCTAGGTAGCCAGCTAGTTAAGCTAGCTAGTTAAGCCACTGACTAGCTTGGTAGCTAGTTGGTTAAGTCAGCTAGTTAAATCAGCTTGCTTGTTAGTTAAGTCAGTGGGTTAAGTCAGCTGGCGAGCCAGCTGCCTAGCTGGGAAGCTAGATAGTTAAGTCAGCTTGCTAGTCAGTTAACTAGTTAGTTAAATAACGTACTTAATTCAGCTCATCGCCAGCTGGTTAGCTAGGTAGCTAAGTAGTTTAGTCAGCTGGCAAGCCAGCAGGCTATGTAGGTAGCTAGCTAGTTAAGTCAGCTGGCTCTCCAGCTGGCTAGGAAGGTACCTAGGCAGTGAGGTCAGCCAGCTACTAGCTGTGTAGCTATATAAGTCATCTAGTTAATTCAGCTTGCTAGACAGCTGGCTAGTTAGGTAGCTAGATAGTTAAGTCATCTTTCTATTCTGCTGGGTATATAGTTGTCACCAAGTTAGGTCAGCTGGCTAGCCAGCTGGCTAGCTAGGTAGCTGGCTACTTGCATCAGGTGGCTAGACAGCTGGATACTTAGTTAAGTCGACTAGTTAAGTCAGCTTGCTAGCCAGCTGGCTAGCTATATATCAACCTGGTTAATTCAGCTGACTAGCAAGCAGGTAAGCTGTTTAAGTCAGCTAATTAAGTCAGCTGACTTGAAACTGGCTAGCTAGGTAGTGATCTAGCTAATTAAGTCAGCTAGTTAAGTGAGTTGGCTAGCCAGCTAACTAGCTAGGTAGAGAGCTAGTCAAGTCAGCTTTCTAGTCAGCGGGCTAACTAGTTACATCAGCTAGTTTAGTCAGCTAGCTACCCAGCTGGCTAGCTGGTTAAGTCAACTAGTTGTCAGCTGACTGGTTGGTAAATTCAGGTAATTAATTCAGCTGGCTTCCCAGCTGGTTAGCTAGGTAGCAATCTACTTTAGTCAGCTGGCTAGCCAGTGTGTTAGCTGCTTAAATCAGCCAGTTAATACATTTGGCCAGCCAGCTGACTAGCTAGTTAAGACAGTTAAGTCAGGTGGCTAGCCAGCTAGCAAGCTTTTTAAATCAGCTAATAAATTCAAATGGCCAGCCAGCTGGCTAGCTAGATTGCTAGTTAGTTAAGTCAGCTTGTTAAATCGGCTGGCTAGCTAGGTAGCTATATAGTTAACTCAGCTAGTTATGTCAGCTGGCTAGCTAGTTAATTCAGTTAGTTAGGTCAGTTGGCTAGACAACTGCCTATCATGGTAGCTATCTAGTTTAGTAGCTGGCTAGCCATCTGGCTAGCTAGTTAAAATACCTAGTTAAGTCATTTGGCAAGCCAGCTCACTAGCTAGTTAAAAAGTTCGTTAACTCAAATGGCTAGACACCTGGGTATCTAGTTATTTCAGCTGGTGAAGTCAGCTGGTTAGCAAGGTGGCTAGTTAAGTCAGCTTGTTATGTCAGCTAGCTAGCTAGTTAAGTCAGCTAGTTAAGTCGGCTAGATAGCTAGAGAAGAGGTAGGTAGCTAGCTATTTATTTCAGGTAGTAAAGTCAGTTCGCTATCTAGGTAACAAGCTAGTTTAGTCAGCTAGTTAATTCAGTTGGCTAGATAGTTAAGTCAGATAGTTAAGTCAGCTGGCTAGTCAGCTGCCTAGCTGTGTAGCCAACTAGTTTAGCCACCTAGCTAGCCAGCTGGGTGTCTGGTTAACTCACCTAGTTAAGTCAGCTCGCATGTCAGCTTGATATCTAGGTAGCTAGGTACTTAAGCCAGCTGACAAGCCAGTGGGATACATAGGTAGCTAGCTAATTAAGTCAACTGGCTAGCCAGCTTGCTATCTACTGATGTCAGCTAGTTAATTCAGTTGGCTAGCCAGCTGGCTATTTAGTTAAGTCACATAGTTGAGTAAGCTGGTTATCCAGTTGGTTAGCTGGTTAAGTCAGCTAGTCAATTCTAGTGGCTAGTCATCTGGGTAGCTTGGTAGCTAGCTAGTTAAGTCAGCTGGCTAGCCTGCAGGATAGCTGGTTATGTCAGCTAGTTAAGTCAGCAGACTAGCAGCCTGGCTAGGTAGGTAGCTAGCTAATTAAGTCTGCTGGCTAACCGGCTGGTTAGCTAGTTAAGTCAGCAATTTAAGTGAGCTGGCTAGCCGACTGGCTAGCTAGGTGTCTAGCCAGTTAAGTTGGCTGGCAATTCGGATGCCTATCTAGTTAAGTCAGCTAGTTAAGACAGCTATATAGGCGGCTGGTTAGCAGGCTGGTCATGTAGGTGGACTAGCTCTTTAATCAACTAGTAAAGTCAGCTGGCTAACCAGTTGGCTATATAGTTAAGTCACCTCCTTAAGTCAGTTGGCTGGCCAGCTTGCTAGCTATTTAAAAAGCTAGTTAAGTCTGATTGCCAGACAGTTGTCTAGCTAGTTATTTCAGTTAGTTAATTCAGCTAGCTAGGTAGGTAACTAGCTAGTTAATTAAGCTAGTTATGTCAGCTAGTTGACCAGTTAAGACAGTTAGACAAGTCAGCCAGCTAGATACTTAGCTAGCTAGGTATCTAGCTAATTATTTCAGCAAGTAAATTCAGCTGGCTAGCTAGGTGGCTAGCTAGTTAAGTCAGTTAGTTATGTCAGCTGGCTATGTAGATAAGTCAGATAATTAAGTAAGCTGGATAACCAGTTGGCTAGCTAGTTAGGTCACATAGTTAAGTCAACTCGTTAGGCAGCTGGATACCTAGTTATCTGGATAGTTAAGTCTGCTGGCAAGCGTGCAGAATATGTATGTAGCTAACTAGTTAAGTCAGCTGGCTAGCCACCTGGTTAGCTAGTGATGTAAGCTAGTTAAATCAGCTGGCTAGCCAGCTGGTTAACGAATTCAGTCACCTAGTTGAGTCAGCTGGCTAGCCAGCTGTCTACCTCGCTAATTCTACTAGTTAATTCAAGTGGTTATCCATGTGGCTAGCTAGGTTGCTAGCTAGTTAAGCCGGCTGACTAGCTGGATGTCTATCTAGTTAAGTCATTTAGTTAAGTCAGCTTGATAGCCGGTTGGCTAGCCAGGTGGCTGGCAAGATAAGCTGGCTGGTTAGCAGGCTGGTCAGGTAGGTGTCCAGCTAGTTAAGTCGACTGGCTAACCAGCTGACCAGCAGAGTGGCTGGCTTGTTAAACCGGACAGCAATCTGACTGTCTAGCAATCCGGCTGGTTATTAAAGCTCCTAGCTATCCAGTTGATCAGCCTGCTAGCTAACAAGCTGGCTGTCTAGCCAACTTTCCAGCTTGGGAGCTAGCTTTTTAAAACAGCTGGCTAGCCATCTAGCCAACCAGGTAGCTAGTTAGTTAAGTCAGTTGTCTAGCCACCTAGCCAGCCAACCAGCTAGTCAGATACTTAAGTCAGTTATGTAGCCAGTTAGCTAGTTAAATCAGCTAGCAAATCAGCCAACTATTTAGCTACCTAGTTATGTCAGTTAGCGAGTCATGTTGTTAGTTAGCTAGCAAGTTACGTCAGCTAGCAAGTCAGCTAGCTATTCAGCTAGGTAGTTAAGTCAGCTACCCAACAAACTACCCAGTTTACAAGCTAATTGAGTCAGCTAATTAGACAATTAGGTAGCTTGCTTGCTAGCTATATATGTCGGCTTGATAGCCAGCTAGGTAGTCAGTTAACAAATCAGCTAATTGTTAGTTAACTAGTTGACTAGAAACTCAGCTAGCTGGTCACCTAACTAGTGAGATCACTCACTTTCATCAGTTCAGCACCTAGTCGGCTCACTCACCTGCCAACTGTTCAGTAAATTAGTCATCTCATTCACCAGCCGACCAGTCAACTAACTTGTCGGCTTGCCTGCAGGCCAACAGGTCAACTAATTAGTCAGCTTCCTCACCAGCCAACTACTTAAGTCAGCTCACTGGTTGGCTCACTCACTGGTTGAATAGTTAAGGCAGCTCACCCATCAGCTTACTGGCAGGCTGAATAGTTAACTCGCCTCACCATTCGTCTCAATCATTGGTTGAGTAGTTAAGTCTTCTGAGCTGATGACTCACTTGCCAGCTGACTAAATTCAGCTGATCAGTCAGCTCACTTGCTGGCTGATTAGTTAAGTCAGCTGACAGGTCGACTCACTTGCTGGCCAACTTGTTAAGTCAGCTGACAAGTTGGCTTACTCACTGGCTGACTAGTTATGTCAGCTGAAAATTCGCTAACTCACTGGCCAACTTGTTAAGTCAGTTCACCTGTGGGCTCACACGCAGGCCGACCAGTTAAGACAGCTAACTGGTCAGTCTAATAGTCAGTCAAATACTTAAGTGAGCTAACCAATTGGCCGAATAGTCAGTTAACTTGTCAGCTGATAAATTAGCTCAGTTAACTAGTAAGTCTACTAGTTACGCCAGCTACATAGTTGGTCAACTAGTAAGGCAAATCGTTTGTTCAGCAAACCAGCATGCCAACTAGTTAACTGAGCTAACTAGTGGGCCAACACTTCAGTCAACTATTTGACCCAGCTAACTAGTCGGCTGTCTAATTGGCCAACTTGTTAAGGCAGCTAACAAGTCGGCCGTGTAGTCAGACCAATGTGTTAAGCCAGCTAATTTGTCAGTCGACTAGTCACCAACAATTTAATTCACCTAGCTAACTCGATAACCAACTAGTTAAATCAGCAAATTACTCATTTATCAACTAGTTAAAACAGTTAGTCAACTCATTAACCAACTCGTTATATCAGCTAGCTATCTCATTAACCAACTAGTTAAGTCAGGTAACTAAGTCTGCTAGCAAAGCAGCTAGCTAGCTAAGTCAGTTAGCTCAGTCAGCTAGCTCACTAATTAGCAAAATATTTAAGTCAGCTACTTAAGACTGCTACCTAACTAGTTAGCTAATTTGTTAAGACAACTAGTTATTCAGCTAGTTAAATAGTTAACTAGCTTTTTAATTCAGGTAGTTAAGTCAGCTAGCTAACTAGTTAAGTCAACCAGCTAATTCATCTAGCTAAGTCAGCTAAGTAAGCTATTAAGTCAGCTAAGTAAGCTATAATTAAGTCAGCTATCTAATTAAGTTAGTTAAGTCAGCTTTCTTACTTAATCAGCTGGTTAAGACAGCTAGCTTGCTAGTTACCTAACAGGTTAAGTCAGCAGGTTGATTCAGGTAGTTAGCTGGTTAACTGAATGGTTAAGTCAGCTGGTTGAATCAGCTAGCTAGCTAGTTAGCAAACGTGTTGAGTCAGCTGATTGAGTAGAATAGCTAGCTAGTCAGCTAACGAGTTAAGTCAGCTGGATGAGTCAGATAGCTAGCTAGTTAGCTAAAGAGTTAACTAAGCTGGCTGTGTCAGCAAGCTAGCTTGTTAGTTTACGAGTTTAGTCAGATATTTAAGAAAGCTAGCTAGCACGTTATATAATGTGTAAGGTAACTAGCTAGCTAGCTGGTTAAGTCAGCTGGTTAGCCAGCTGGCTAGCTATTTAAGTCACCTAGTTAATTCAGCTCACTGGCCCACCATGTTAGCTAGTTAGTTCGGTAGATAAGTCAGCTGGCAAGCCAGCATGATATGTAAGTAGGTAGCTAGTTAAGTCAGCTGGGTAGCCATGCGGCATCTAGTTTTGTCAGCTAGTTAAGTCAGCTGGCTATTCAGCTGTCTATCTAGGTAGCTAGCTGGTTAAGTCTCCTGGCTAGCCAGCTGGATGCTTCATTAAGTCAGCTAGTTAAGTCAGTTGGCTAGTCTCCTGTCTAGCTGGGTAGCTAGGAAATAAGTCAGCTG
>NW_007259522.1:360971-369630 GCF_000164805.1 Carlito syrichta | reverse complement strand
GCAAAGCCAAAGAAACCATCAAGAGAGCAGGGAGATAGCCTACAGACTGGGAAAAAGTATTTGCCAACTCTAGGTCTGACAAAGGCTTAACATCCTGGATCTACAAGGAACTAAAACGTACTGAAAAGAAAAAAAACAAACAACCCCATTATAAAATGGGCAAAAGATATGAACAGACACTTCACAAAAGAAGACATCCGAGCAGCCAACAAACACATGAAGAAATGCTCAACCTCACTAATCATCAGGGAGATGCAAATCAAAACCACACTGACATACCACCTAACTCCAGTCAGAATGGCCATTATCAACAACTCAAAAAATAACAGCTGCTGGAGAGGGTGTGGTGAAAAGGGAACACTTCTACACTGTTGGTGGGAGTGTAAACTAGTGCAACCTCTGTGGAAAGCAGTGTGGCGATTCCTAAAAGCTCTAAAAATTGACCTTCCATATGACCCTGCAATCCCCCTACTGGGAATATACCCTGAAGAACACAAATCACTCTATAAAAAAGATACCTGCACACGTATGTTTATTGCAGCGTTGTTCACAATAGCAAGAACCTGGAAACAACCATGCTGTCCATCAAAAGAGGACTGGATTTTTAAAAATGTGGTACATATACACAATGGAATACTACGCAGCCATAAAAAAGAGCAAAATCATGAATTTCGCAGCAACCTGGATGGAACTAGAGTCTATAATACTGAGTGACCTCTCACAGAAACAAAGATCCGAGTATCACATGTTCTCACTCATATAATGGACCTTGAACATCCAATGTAATTCTATAAGAAAATGACTGACGGTACTGGGAAACTATGGGGGGGTGAGGGGGATGGGATTAACAGTAGAAAATATCTGTCTGGGGAAGGAAAACACCTCTTATCAACAGGGTGCCTGAACGAAACATAATTGTACACCTAACCCTTAACTGTACCCCACAAAACCATAATAAAAAATATTGATTAATTAAAAAAAAATAAGTTGACTGTAAAAAGGTGTGGATTTATTTCTGGATTCTCTGTTTTGTTCTATTGATCTACATGTCTGTTTTTATGCCTGTACCATACTATTTTGGCTACTATAATTTTGTAGTATAATTTGAAGTCAGGTAATATGAGATGCCTCCAGCTTTCTCCTCTATTCTCAGGATTACTTTGGCTTTTCAGGGTCTTTTGTGGTTCTATATAAATCTTAGGATAATTTTTCTATTTTTATAAAGAATGCCATTGGTATTTTGATAGGGATTGTATTGAATGTGTAGATTGTTTTGAGGAATATGAACATTTTAACAATATTGATTCTTCCAATCATGACTATGGAATATTTTTTCAATTTTTGTGTCTTCCTCAATTTCTTTCATCAGTGCTTTATAGTTTTCATTGTCAGGATTTTTCACTTTTTAAAGTGTATTTCTGGTATTTTATTTTATTTGTAAATAGGATTATTTTCTTGGTTTCTTTTTCAGATTGTTTGTTGTCGGCATATAGCAATGTTACTGACCTTTTATGTTTCTAACTATAAGATCATACTGTCTGCAAACAAGGATAATTTAACTTTTTCCTTTCCAATTTGCATGCCCTTCATTTCTTTCCCTTGTCTGATTGCTCTGGCTAGGACTTTTAGTACTATATTGAAAAAAAGTGGTGGAAGTGGGCATACATGTTTTGTTTAGGTCTTAGGGGAAAGGTTTTCAGTTTTTCCCTGTTCAGTATGACACTAGGTGTGGGTTTGTTGTATATGAATTTTATTGTGTTGAGAAATGTTCCTTCTATGTACAGTATTTTGAGTTTTATCATGAAGGAATATTAAATTTTATGAAATGTCTTTTCCTTTTTTGGCATTAATTGAAATGATCTTATAGATTTTGTCCTTTATTCTGTTGATATAATGTATCACATTTATTAATTTGTATATCAATATGCAAATCATATGATGAATGCTTTCTTGCCTTTCTGGTATGAATTCCACTTGATCATGAGGAATGATCTTTATAATGTGTTGTTGAATTTAGTTTGCTAGTATTTAATTAAGGATTTTTGCATTTATGTTTGTCAGAAATATTGGCCTGTAGTTTTCTTTCCTTCCTTCTTTCTCTCCCTCTCCTTCCCTCCCTCCCCTCCCTCCCTCCCTCATCTCTTTCTTTGAATCTTTTTTTCTTTTTTTGCCCTCCAGCATCTGTCACCCAGGCTGGAGTGCAGTGGCATGTTACAGCTCACCACAACCTTGACTTCCTGGGCAGGTGACCCTTCTGCTTCAGCCTCCCAAGTAGTTGGGAATATAGGTGTGAGTCACCATGCTCAGCTAACTTGGTGTTTGTTTGTTGTAGAAATGAGGCCACAATATGTTGCCTAGGCCAGTCTTGAACTCCTGGGCTCAAGGAATCCTCTCACATTGGCCTCCAAGTTGCTAGTATTACAAGTGTAGCCTCTGCACCCAGCCTCCCTCCCTCCCTCCTTCCCTCCCTCCCTCCTTCCCTCTCTCCCTCCCTTCTTTCTTTCTCTCTCTCTCTCTCTCTTTCTTTCTTTCTTTCTTTCTTTCTTTCTGGTATCAAGATGATGCTGGCCTTATAGAATGAGTTTGAAAATATTTCCTCCTCAATTTTTTGGAATAATTTGAGTAGAATTGATATCAGTTCTTTAAATATGTGGTAGAATTCAGCAGTGAAGTCATCATGTTCTGGGCTTTTCTTTAATGGGGGTCTTTTTATTGTGGCTTCTATCTCATTATCTGTTATTGATCTATTCAGGTTTTGAATTTCTTCATGGTTTAATATTGGTAGATCATATGTGTCCAGGGATTTATCCATTACTTCTAGGCTTTCCAATTTATTGGTATATACTTACTCATAATGGTCTCTAATAATCCTTTGAATTTCTGTGGTATCAGTTGTAATGTGTCCTTTTTCATCTCTGATTTTACTTCTTCGGGTCTTTTCCCTTTCTTTCTTAGTTGGTCTGGCTAAAGTTTTGTCACTTGTGTTTCTCTTTTCAAGAAACCAATTTTTTTCTTTCTGTATTGTTTTTTAATCTCAATTTTATTTATTTCTGCTCTGGTATTTATTATATCTTTTCTTCTACTAATGTAGGGTTTGGTTTGCTCTTAATTTTCTAGTTCTTTAAGATGCATTATTAGGTTGTTTATCTGATGTTTTTCACTTTTTTTGGTGTAGGCATTTATTGTTGTAAACTTCCTTCTTAGTTCTACTTTCACTGTATCCCATAAGTTTAGGTATATCATGTTTTCATCTTCATTTGTTTCAAGACATCTTAAAATTTCTTTCTGAATTTCTTCATTGACCTAATGGTAATTCAGGAGCATATTGGTAAATTTCCATGTGTTTATATAATTTCCAAAGTTATTCTTGTTATTATTCCATTGTGGTCAGAAAAGATACTTGATATAATTTCATTTTTTTCAAATCTTTTGAGACATGCTCTGTGGCCAAACATATGGTCTATCCTTGAGACTATTTCCTTTGCTAAGGAGAAGAATATGTATTTTGCAGCTGTTAGATGATATGTTCTGTAAATATTTATTAGGCCTTTTGGTCTATAGTGCAGATTAAATAGAATATTTTTGTGCTAATTTTCTTTCTAGGTGATCTGTCCAATGCTTAAAGTGGGAAGTTAAAATTCATAGCTATTATTTTATTGAGGTCTTCCTCTTTTTTTTATCTCTAATAATATTTACTTTATATATGAGTGCTCCCATGTTGAATGCATATATATTTGCAATTGCTATATGCTCTTGTTGAATTGACCCCTTTATCACTTTATTTTATTTTTTTTGAGTTGGAATCTCACTCTGTCGCCCAGACTGGAGTGCAGTGGCCGCTCCCAGCCACCGCAACCTTGCCTGCTGGGCTCCGGCAATCCTTCCGCCTCAGCCTTCCAAGTAGCTGGAATTACAGGTGCGCGCTACCATGCCTGGCTGCCCCTTTATCATTTTATAGTTACCTTCCCTGTCTCTTTTCACAGTCTTTGATTTGTAGTTTATTTGATCTAATATAAGCATAGTTACGCCTGTGATCTTTTTTGGTTTCCAGTTGCATGGAATATCTTTTTTCTACCCCTTAACTTTCAGACTATGTATGTCTTTATAGGTGGAGTGGGTTTCTTGAAGGCAGCATATGTTTGGGTCTTATTTTCTTTTTAATCCATTTAGCTATTTGTTATCTTTTGATTAGATAATTTAGCCCATTTATATTCAATGTTGCTATTGATAGTTAAGGACTGACTACTACCATTTTGCTATTGTTTTGTGGTTGTATTTTTGGTCCTAACTTTCTTTAGTCCTTTCTTACTGTCTTCCTTTGTTTAAAAGTGATTTTCTCTGGTAGTATGTTTTAATCTCTTTCTTTTTTATATTTTATGTATTTTATCTTTTGTAAATTCTGGATCTGAAAAACTTAATTGACAAAATGAAAAATACATTAGAGTTTCTCAATAGATTTGATCAAACAGAAGAAAGAATGAGTGGGCTTGAAGACAGCTATATGAAAATACACAGTTAGAGGAGAAAAGAATTAAAGCATGTATACAAGGTCTAGAAAATAATTTCTAAAATCTTAGAGTTTTTTTACCTTAAAGAGGATGTAGAGGGACAGTGGTAGAAAGTTTATTTTTAAAATTACATTTAAAGTAAATAAAATAAATACATTAAATAATAATTACAGAGTACCTTCTAAGCCTAGAGAAAGATATGGATATTCAGGCACAAGGAGGTCAAAGAGCACCAAGCAGATCTAGTCCAACCCAAATAAAACTATCTCAAGACATACAATAATCCAACTTTCAAAGGTCAATGATTTTTAAAATGATACTAAAATCAGCAATAGGAAAGAAGTAAATACCAAAGAAAAGAGCTCTGATACATCTGGCAGCAAACTTCAGGAGGAAGTGGGATGACATATTCGAAGTATTGAAGGAAAAATAACTTTGAACCTAGAATATTATGTTCAGCAAAATTATCTTTCAAACATGAAGGAGAAATAAAAATGTTTCCTTACACCAAAACCTGAGGGATTTCATCAACACCAGACCTGTCTTACAAAAAATGCTAAAGGAATTTTAAAAATTATTTTAATATTTTTGCTAAATTTCTCTGCTAGAATTCTGAATTCCTTTTCTGTGTTATCTTGATGTTCATTGAGTTTCCTCAAGACAGCTATTTTGAATTATCTATCTGAAAGGTAGTGGGTACTCCAGGATTGGGCACTTGTACCTTATTTAGTTTGTTTGGTAGATCATGTTTTCCTGAATATTTTTGGAGTTTGTGGACATTCATTAATGTCTGAGCATTGAAGAGTTAGGAGCTTATTTCAGTCTTTGCAGTATGTGTTTGTTTGTACCCATTTTTCTTGAGAGGGATTTCCACAGATTCACAAAGGATTGAATGTTGTGACCCAAGCCTGTGGTCACTGCAGCTGTTTTAACACTGTGAGTGTCCTAAGCCCAGGAATGCTGTGACTTTTGCAGACTCCTAGATATACTACATGTGTGGACTTGGGTAAAATAAAGGAGAATTTTTGGGGTTACCAGGCAAAGTCTTTCTCTTTCTATCATCCCTTTCCTCCAATCAGAGGGAGTTTATTTTTCTGAGCTGGGCTACTTAGATTTGGGGTGATGCAGGGACTCCTATGGCCACCACAGCTGGCACTGTGCATGGTTGCTACTGAAGTTTTACAGACCAGCATGGTACTGGGGCTAGTCCAAGGCCTGCAACCACTACTGGCTGCTTCTCATGTTTATTCAAGGCTCATGATGGCTTTAATCAACAGGTAGTAAATTCTGCCAGGATTAGGTCCATCCCATCAGGGCATTATATTCTCTTCTGGCCCAGGGTAGGCCCAGAAATGCTATCCAGGAGCAAAGCCTGAAATCCACAGCTTCAGAAGTCTGTCTTGTGCTTTATTTTACTGTGGATAAGCTGGTACTCAAGTTGCAACACACAGAACTCTGTAATTTTCCCTTTCTTTCCCCCAAGCAGATGTAGTCCTTCCCAGAGCTTCAGTGCCTGAAGCTGGGGGAGGGGTGATGCAGGCACTCCTTTGACCATGACACCTGACAGTGTACTGAGTCACTCTCCGAATCCACTGCCCCGTGCAGCACCGAGATTTGCCCTGGAACTGCAGTCATTGTGGCCCGAATGCCACTCAAATTTATTCTGGGCCCCAGGCTACTTTAGTCAGCCAGTGGTAAAGCCAGGCAGGACTTAGGCTCCTCCCATTGGAGGGCAGAGTATTCCCTTCTGGCCTAGAACTGATCTAATTGTCCCCTCTGTTGGTCCCCCAAAAATTATTCCTTGTGTTGTGCTTCACTGTGACAGGGTAGCACTGAGCTCCAATGCAAAGTGCACACTCACTTTGTTCTCCCTCTTCCAAGCAAACGTATTTTCTCATCTTGCTACACTGCCTGAGGTGGGGTGAGAGGTGGTATAGACTACATAAGAGTGTCTTTCCTATGCTCTTCAATGCCTCTTTCTCTGATATTATGTTAAAATCAGGTACTGTGATCAATCACCTAATTTTTTGGTTTCTATGAAGGTGCTTTCTTGTGTGGATAGATGGATAGTTGTTCAATTTTGTTTTCCTATCGGGGACAATCACTGGAGGCTCTATTTGACCATCTTGCTCCACTTCTTCTGGACATATGGAATCCTCTATTATGTAACATTTTGCATCTGGCTTCTGTCACTTGACATAATGTTTTCAGAATTCACCTACATTATAGCATGTATCAATACTTGATTCTTTTTATGACTGAATCATCTTCTGTTGTGTTTATATACCATAATTTGTTTTTCACTTACTTTTTAATGGACACTTGGGCTGTTTCCACATTTTGGCAGTGGTAAATAGTGCTGCTATAAACTTGAGTGTATATGTACTTATTGAGTATCTGTTTTCAATTACTGTTTTAAATGATCTAGGTTGGTCTATACTTAGGACTAAAATTGTGGAATTGTATTGGTAATTCTATATTAGACTTTTTAAGGAACCACCAAACTGTTTTGCGCAGTGACTAGACCATTTTACTTTACCACCAGCAATGTAGAAGATTCCGTTTCTCTATATCCTCACCGGCACTGGCTGTATTTCTTATTATTGCTGTTATTGTCATTTTAAAGAGTGTGAAGTGGAACATCACTGTAGTTTTGATCCACATTTAGCTAATGATTACGAATGTTAGGTATCATTTCATGTGCTTGTTAGTCATTTGTATATCTTCCTTGGAGAAATATCTATTTAAATCTTTTGTAATTGAAAAGATTGGGTTGCTTGCCTTTTTTGTAGCTAAGTTGTAAGAGTTTTTATATATTCTGGATAACAGTCTCATGTCAGATATATGATTTGCAAATATTTTTTCTTACCCTGTAGATTGCTTTTTCACTTTATGATAATGGCCTTTGATGTACAAGTTTTTAATTTTTTTTTTTTTTTTTTTGAGTTGGAGTCTCACTCTGTCACCCAGACTGGAGTGCAGTGGCCGCTCCTGGCCACCGCAGCCTCGACCTGCTGGGCTCCGGCGATCCTTCCGCCTCAGCCTTCCAAGTCGCTGGAACTACAGGCGTACGCTACCACGCCCGGCTAATTTTTGATTTATTGTAGAGATGAGGTCTCGCCAAGTTGCCCAGGCAGGTCTCGAACCCACGGGCTCAGGCAATCCACTCACTTCAGCCTCCCAAAATGCTGGGATTACAGGCTGAGCCACCGAACCCGGCAAAGTTTTTAATTTTGATGAAGTTCAACTTATCCGTTTTTTTCTTTAGTTAATTGTGTTTTCAATGTCATATTGAAGAACCCATTGCCAAATCCAAGTCCATGAAAATCTATTGCTATGGTTCTTTCTAATGGTTTTACAGTTTTAGCTTTTACATTTAGGTCATTGATCCATTTTGAGTTAATTTTTATGTAAAGTGTAAGGTAGGGTTATGACTTGATGCTCCTGGATACACAGAGGTCTCAACATCATTTGTTGATGACAGTATTTTTTTTTCTTTTAATTTTTATTTTGAAATTGTGGAGTACAATTCAGGGTTTGGTCTACAAATGTTCATTGTGCAGGTACCCTTATGGATGAGGTGTACCCCTACTTCCCCAGGTGGCTATTGACTACTGTCAATCCCTGCTGCCCACCTCCCAACCCCCTCCCCGCAGTTTCCCGCTACTTTCAATCCCTTTCCTACAGTAATATGGTAGTTGCTCAAGGTCCACTTATGAGTGAGAACATGTGATACTCAGCTCTTTGTTTCTGTGAGAGATCATTCAGTATTATAAGCTCTAATTCCATCCACGTTGCTGCGAAGTTCATGATTTTGTTCTTCTTTATGACTGTGTAATATTCTATTCTATATATGTACCACATTTAAAAAAAAAAATCCGTCCTCTTTTGATGGGCAGCACGGTTGGTGCCATGTTCTTGCTGTTGTGAATAATGCTGCCATAAACAAACGTGTGCGGTTATCTTTTTTACAGAGTGACCTGAGTTCTTCCGGGCATATTCCCAGTACAGGGATTGCAGGATCATATGGAAGGTCAATTTTTAGCAGTTTTAGGAATCGCCACACAGATTTCCACAGAAGCTGTACTAGTTTACACTCCCACCAACAGTGTAGAAGTGTTCCCTTTTTGCCACATCCTCTCCAGCAGCTG
>NW_007259522.1:356892-360700 GCF_000164805.1 Carlito syrichta | reverse complement strand
TGTTGGCAAATATTTTTTCCCAGTCTGTGGGCTGTCTCCCTGCTCTCTTGATGGTTTCTTTGGCTTTCCAGAAGCTGATGACACTATTCTTTTCCCATTGGGTGGTCTTGACACCTTTGCCAAAATTAGTCAGTCAGTGACACCAAAGGCACAGGCAAAAAATAAATATATTGGTCGACATAAAATTTTTGTATATCAAAAGATAGTATCAGCAGAATAAAAACACAACCCAAGAATGGGGAAAACATTTTAAAATAATATATCTAATAAGAGACGAGTATCCACAATATACAGAGAGCTCCTAAAACTCAAAAACCAAAAACAAACAACCTGCTTCAAAATGAGCAAAAGTCTTGAATAGACAGTTCTCCAAAGAAGATATAGAAATGACAATCAAAACCACTAGATACTATTTCATACCCACTGGTATAGTTACTGTTAAAGAAGTAGATAGAAAATAACAAATGTTTGTGAGAATGTGGAGAAACTATAACTTGTACACTCTAAGTGGAAGTGTAAAATGGTACAGTTTTTGTAGAAAACAATATGGTGGTTCCTTAAAAATTAAAAATAGATTTACCATATAATTCAGCAATTACTATTCCAGGTATATACCCTCCAAAATTGAAAGCAGAGTCTTGAAGTCTTGAAAAGATACTTGTATACCCATGTTCATAGCAGCATTATTCACAATAGTTAAAGTGTGGATGCAACCAAAGATTTAATTGACAGATCAACAGATAAGCAAAATGTGTTATATGTATTAAAAGGAAGAGAATTCTGAGCATGACATCAGTGATATGGCAGAATAGTAGGCCCCAGCCCATTTGCCCACAAAACACTGATTTAATAACAACCCATAGATGAAAATACCTTTATGAATGCTCATGAATCCAGGTTATAGGTTCCAGCAACCTCATAGAGCACAGAAATCAGAAGACACATTGAAAATGGTAAGAATAGTCTCACTTTGTTCACAGTATCCTTCTCCCAAGCTGGCGCAGCATGACACCAAGAAAGAGCCCCTTATCCCTGCTAATTTTCCAGGGAAAGAGAGTTTAAAAGGAGTGTCCAATCCAACTTTCCAGGATGCCAACCAAGAAACCTGCTTATTTCACACTTCACCCAGAACACTGAGACAATAAGCATAGCTAGAACATCTAGGACAAAGAAAAATGGAAGGGGCTCTCAGCAATGAACACATGGATCTCAACAGCTAGCTTGTAACCCCCAGGAGCAGGCTTGTCTGTAACCCCTGCATCATGTACTCCTGCTTGTGGACCCTGAAAGTATACCTGTCTGCCCACAAACCCTGGTAGTTGACTTCTCACCAGACCCTTCCAATTGGCCCATTCAGAATCTCTGGCCTGTGTGACTGCTGAAAGGCTTTTCCTGACAAAGCCAATCTGTAAAGACTGGATGTGATTATTGCTTTTTCAAATGCACAGACCCTGATATGAGTCTTCAAGAATCATGAAGAATCAGGGAAACATGACACCAATAAAGGAATAATATAAAACACCAGCAACTGACCCTACAGAAATGAGAATCTACTAAGTGCCTGACAAAGAATTCAAAATAATCATCTTAAAGTAGCACACTGAGCTACAAGATAGCATAGATGGCCAACTAAGTAAAATCAAGAAAATAACATAAAAACAGACTTAGAAGTTCAACAAAGAGATAAAAACCATAAAAAAGAATCAAATAGAAATTTTGGAACTGACAATGACAGAACTAAAAAATTCAATAGAAAGTTTTAAATTCAGACTTGATTCAGCAGAAGAAACAATAAACTTGAACATAGGTCATTAAAATTTTCCAGTCAGAGGAAAAAAAAGAAAAAAGAAGCCTGGACAACATTGCAAGTCCTCATTTCTACTAAAAAGTAAAAAATAATTAGTTAGGCATTGTAATGTACACCTGTAGTCTCAATTACTCAGAAGGCTGAGGAAGGAGGATTGTTTGAGCCTAGGAACTTAAGCCTGCTATGAACTATGATCCTGGTATTTTACTGCAGCCTGGGCAACTGAGCAAGATTTTATCTAAAAAAGAAAAAAAAGTTAAAAAAACAGTGATAAAATTCTATAGAACTTATGGGGCATCAACAAGAGAATCAATATACGCATTTGGGAGTTTTATAAGGTGAAAAGAAAAGAGAAGGAAGCTTATATTAAGTAATGGCTGCAATTTTCCCCAATCTGGAAAAGTTGACATCCAGGTTAATGAAACCTAAAGGACCCCAATTAGGCTGACCTAAGGAAACCTACTCAGAGCCAAAATATAATTAAATTGTCAAAAGTCAAGAACAAATACATAATTTTGAAAGCAGAGAGGGAATGAGAATAGTGACTCTTGACATACAAGGAAAGCCCCAGAAGGCTGAGTGTATTTCTCAGCAGAAACCTTGCAGCACAAGAAAGAGTAGAATGATATATTCAAAATGCTGAATGGAAAAAATGTCAATCGAGAATACGTTACTCAGTAAAACTGTCCTTTAAAAAAGAAGGTGAGATAAAGACTTTCTCAGACAAACTAAAATGCAGGGCATTCATCACCAGTAGACTACTTATGAGAAGTGCTAAAGGGAGTTCTTCGAGTTTAAATGAAAAGGTGCTAAGCAGCAACATGAACAGATATGAAAATATAAATCACTGCTAAAAGTATACAAAACAAATACAGAACAATATAATAGTGAAACATAAAGAAAATTTTAAATCTTTTCTGATCCTAACATAAAAATTTAAAGACAAAAGGAATAAGAATAGATACAACCACAAATTTGTTTATATATTCACTTTTACCCTTGAAAGTATACTTTACCAAATGACTTATAACTACAGATAGTTTATATATACAATATAAAAATAAAAATCTGACATCAATAATGGGGGCTGGGGAAGAAACGTATAGAATTTTTGTTTGCAATTGAAATTAGTTGTTGTCAACTTAAAGTAGACTGTTATGAAAGTTTTTTTTTTTTTGAGTTGGAGTCTCACTCCATCTCCTAGGCTGGAGTGCAGTGGCATGCTCATGGTTATCCCAGCGTTGACTTGCTGGGATCCGGTGTTCCTTCCACCTCAGGCCGCCAAGCAGCCGGAACCACAGGTGTGGCTACCATGTGCCTGGCTAATTTTTTGATATATTGTAGAGATGAGCTCTCATATTGCCCAGGCTGGTCTCAAATCTGCAGTCTCAGGCAATCCTTTTCCTCATGTTCTCAAATGTTATATTCCAATCAAAGCTTTGGTAATACAACCAATGTTTGCAATTATTTCTCATTATAAGGATAGCATATTCTTATTGAGCTTATGCAAACAATCATACTGTCAAAACATTAAGAATGCTTATGAATAGTTTCTGAATTTTGGAGGGATCAAGTGGTGAGAAAATTTAAATGCTTCCACTTTTATCCATGAAAGTATGCTTTACCAAATTACTTAATTAAATTTGGAAAACAGAACAGTTACGTGAAGAGCCAAAATGTTTCAAATAAGGGTCTAAAAACATTGTCTCCATCAATTATTTAATCTAATGTAATTAATTTTTATTTTGCTTGGTTTTGATGAGCAGTATTATGAATTCATCACTTTCTTCATTAGAGTTCTGGAAATTTTTTATTTAGTCCATTGACCATAAAGTTATTAGAAAACTATATTTAAGAGTACTTGTAGCCGGGCTCGGTGGCTCAGCCTGTAATCCCGTGCTTTGGAAGGCTGAGGTGAGTGGACTGTCTGAGCCCGCGGGTTCAAGACCCGCCTGGGCAACTTGGCGAGACCTCATCACTACAATAAATCAAAAATTAGCC